>NW_027463817.1:0-218770 GCF_050947455.1 Rhinoderma darwinii
GTCTCCTCCTGTTATTATTATATATGAGGTCTCCTCCTGTTATTATTATATATGAGGTCTCCTCCTGTTATTATTATATATGAGGTATCCTCCTGTTATTATATATGAGGTCTCCTCCTGTTATTATTATATATGGGGTCTCCTCCTGTTATTATTATATATGAGGTCTCCTCCTGTTATTATTATATATGAGGTCTCCTCCTGTTATTATTATATATGAGGTCTCCTCCTGTTATTATTATATACGAGGTCTCCTCCTGTTATTATTATATATGAGGTCTCCTCCTGTTATTATATATGAGGTCTCCTCCTGTTATTATTATATATGAGGTCTCCTCCTGTTATTATTATATATGGGGTCTCCTCCTGTTATTATTATATATGAGGTCTCCTCCTGTTATTATATATATGAGGTCTCCTCCTGTTATTATTATATATATGAGGTCTCCTCCTGTTATTATTATATATGAGGTCTCCTCCTGTTATTATTATATATGGGGTCTCCTCCTGTTATTATTATATATGAGGTCTCCTCCTGTTATTATTATATATGGGGTCTCCTCCTGTTATTATTATATATGGGGTCTCCTCCTGTTATTATTATATATGAGGTCTCCTCCTGTTATTATTATATATGAGGTCTCCTCCTGTTATTATTATATATGGGGTCTCCTCCTGTTATTATTATATATGGGGTCTCCTCCTGTTATTATTATATATGGGGTCTCCTCCTGTTATTATTATATATGAGGTCTCCTCCTGTTATTATTATATATGAGGTCTCCTCCTGTTGTTATTATATATGGGGTCTCCTCCTGTTATTATTATATACGGGGTCTCCTCCTGTTATTATTATATACAAGGTCTCCTCCTGTTATTATTATATACGAGGTCTCCTCCTGTTATTATTATATACGGGGTCTCCTCCTGTTATTATTATATATGAGGTCTCCTCCTGTTATTATTATATATGAGGTCTCCTCCTGTTATTATTATATATGAGGTCTCCTCCTGTTATTATTATATATGAGGTCTCCTCCTGTTATTATTATATATGGGGTCTCCTCCTGTTATTATTATATATGGGGTCTCCTCCTGTTATTATTATATATGGGGTCTCCTCCTGTTATTATTATATATGAGGTCTCCTCCTGTTATTATTATATATGAGGTCTCCTCCTGTTGTTATTATATATGGGGTCTCCTCCTGTTATTATTATATACGGGGTCTCCTCCTGTTATTATTATATACAAGGTCTCCTCCTGTTATTATTATATACGAGGTCTCCTCCTGTTATTATTATATACGGGGTCTCCTCCTGTTATTATTATATATGAGGTCTCCTCCTGTTATTATTATATATGAGGTCTCCTCCTGTTATTATTATATATGAGGTCTCCTCCTGTTATTATTATATATGAGGTCTCCTCCTGTTATTATTATATATGGGGTCTCCTCCTGTTATTATTATATATGAGGTCTCCTCCTGTTATTATATATGGGGTCTCCTCCTGTTATTATTATATATGGGGTCTCCTCCTGTTATTATTATATATGGGGTCTCCTCCTGTTATTATTATATATGAGGTCTCCTCCTGTTATTATTATATATGAGGTCTCCTCCTGTTATTATTATATATGAGGTCTCCTCCTGTTATTATTATATATGAGGTCTCCTCCTGTTATTATTATATATGGGGTCTCCTCCTGTTATTATTATATATGAGGTCTCCTCCTGTTGTTATTATTATATATGAGGTCTCCTCCTGTTATTATTATATATGAGGTCTCCTCCTGTTATTATTATATATGAGGTCTCCTCCTGTTATTATTATATATGAGGTCTCCTCCTGTTATTATTATATATGAGGTCTCCTCCTGTTATTATTATATATGAGGTCTCCTCCTGTTATTATTATATATGAGGTCTCCTCCTGTTATTATTATATATGAGGTCTCCTCCTGTTATTATTATATATGGGGTCTCCTCCTGTTATTATTATATATGAGGTCTCCTCCTGTTATTATTATATATGAGGTCTCCTCCTGTTATTATTATATATGGGGTCTCCTCCTGTTATTATATATGAGGTCTCCTCCTGTTATTATTATATATGAGGTCTCCTCCTGTTATTATATATGAGGTCTCCTCCTGTTATTATTATATATGGGGTCTCCTCCTGTTATTATATACGGGGTCTCCTCCTGTTATTATATATGAGGTCTCCTCCTGTTATTATTATATATGAGGTCTCCTCCTGTTATTATTATATATGAGGTCTCCTCCTGTTATTATTATATATGAGGTCTCCTCCTGTTATTATTATATATGGGGTCTCCTCCTGTTATTATATATGGGGTCTCCTCCTGTTATTATTATATATGAGGTCTCCTCCTGTTATTATTATATATGAGGTCTCCTCCTGTTATTATTATATATGAGGTCTCCTCCTGTTATTATTATATATGAGGTCTCCTCCTGTTATTATTATATATGGGGTCTCCTCCTGTTATTATTATATACGAGGTCTCCTCCTGTTATTATTATATATGAGGTCTCCTCCTGTTATTATTATATATGAGGTCTCCTCCTGTTATTATATATGAGGTCTCCTCCTGTTATTATTATATATGAGGTCTCCTCCTGTTATTATTATATATGAGGTTTCCTCCTGTTATTATTATATATGAGGTCTCCTCCTGTTATTATTATATATGAGGTCTCCTCCTGTTATTATTATATATGAGGTTTCCTCCTGTTATTATATACGAGGTCTCCTCCTGTTATTATTATATACGAGGTCTCCTCCTGTTATTATTATATATGAGGTCTCCTCCTGTTATTATTATATATGGGGTCTCCTCCTGTTATTATTATATATGAGGTCTCCTCCTGTTATTATTATATATGAGGTCTCCTCCTGTTATTATATATGAGGTCTCCTCCTGTTATTATTATATACGAGGTCTCCTCCTGTTATTATTATATACGAGGTCTCCTCCTGTTATTATTATATATGAGGTCTCCTCCTGTTATTATTATATATGAGGTCTCCTCCTGTTATTATTATATATGGGGTCTCCTCCTGTTATTATATATGAGGTCTCCTCCTGTTATTATTATATATGAGGTCTCCTCCTGTTATTATTATATATGAGGTCTCCTCCTGTTATTATTATATATGAGGTCTCCTCCTGTTATTATATATGAGGTCTCCTCCTGTTATTATTATATATGAGGTCTCCTCCTGTTATTATATATGAGGTCTCCTCCTGTTATTATATATGGGGTCTCCTCCTGTTATTATTATATATGGGGTCTCCTCCTGTTATTATTATATATGAGGTCTCCTCCTGTTATTATTATATATGAGGTCTCCTCCTGTTATTATTATATATGAGGTCTCCTCCTGTTATTATTATATACGAGGTCTCCTCCTGTTATTATTATATATGAGGTCTCCTCCTGTTATTATTATATATGAGGTCTCCTCCTGTTATTATATATGAGGTCTCCTCCTGTTATTATTATATATGAGGTCTCCTCCTGTTATTATTATATTTGGGGTCTCCTCCTGTTATTATTATATATGAGGTCTCCTCCTGTTATTATATATGGGGTCTCCTCCTGTTATTATTATATATGAGGTCTCCTGTTATTATTATATATGAGGTCTCCTCCTGTTATTATTATACATGAGGTCTCCTCCTGTTATTATTATATATGGGGTCTCCTCCTGTTATTATTATATATGAGGTCTCCTCCTGTTATTATTATATATGAGGTCTCCTCCTGTTATTATTATATATGAGGTCTCCTCCTGTTATTATTATATATGAGGTCTCCTCCTGTTATTATTATATATGGGGTCTCCTCCTGTTATTATTATATATGGGTCTCCTCCTGTTATTATTATATATGAGGTCTCCTCCTGTTATTATTATATATGAGGTCTCCTCCTGTTATTATATATATCAGGTCTCCTCCTGTTATTATTATATATGAGGTCTCCTCCTGTTATTATTATATATGAGGTCTCCTCCTGTTATTATTATATATGAGATCTCCTCCTGTTATTATTATATATGAGGTCTCCTCCTGTTATTATTACATATGAGGTTTCCTCCTGTTATTATATATGAGGTCTCCTCCTGTTATTATTATATATGAGGTCTCCTCCTGTTATTATTATATATGAGGTCTCCTCCTGTTATTATTATATATGAGGTCTCCTCCTGTTATTATATATGAGGTCTCCTCCTGTTATTATTATATATGAGGTCTCCTCCTGTTATTATATATGAGGTCTCCTCCTGTTATTATTATATATGAGGTCTCCTCCTGTTATTATTATATATGAGGTCTCCTCCTGTTATTATTATATATGGGGTCTCCTCCTGTTATTATTATATATGAGGTCTCCTCCTGTTATTATATATGGGGTCTCCTCCTGTTATTATTATATATGGGGTCTCCTCCTGTTATTATTATATATGAGGTCTCCTCCTGTTATTATTATATATGAGGTCTCCTCCTGTTATTATTATATATGAGGTCTCCTCCTGTTATTATTATATATGAGGTCTCCTCCTGTTATTATTATATATGAGGTCTCCTCCTGTTATTATTATATATGAGGTCTCCTCCTGTTATTATTATATATGAGGTCTCCTCCTGTTATTATTATATATGAGGTCTCCTCCTGTTATTATTATATATGAGGTCTCCTCCTGTTATTATTATATATGAGGTCTCCTCCTGTTATTATTATATATGAGGTCTCCTCCTGTTATTATTATATATGAGGTCTCCTCCTGTTATTATATATGAAGTCTCCTCCTGTTATTATTATATATGAGGTCTCCTCCTGTTATTATTATATATGAGGTCTCCTCCTGTTATTATTATATATGAGGTCTCCTCCTGTTATTATTATATATGAGGTCTCCTCCTGTTATTATTATATATGAGGTCTCCTCCTGTTATTATATATGAGGTCTCCTCCTGTTATTATTATATATGAGGTCTCCTCCTGTTATTATATATGAGGTCTCCTCCTGTTATTATTATATATGGGGTCTCCTCCTATTATTATTATATATGAGGTCTCCTCCTGTTATTATTATATATGAGGTCTCCTCCTGTTATTATATATGAGGTCTCCTCCTGTTATTATTATATATGAGGTCTCCTCCTGTTATTATTATATATGAGGTCTCCTCCTGTTATTATTATATATGAGGTCTCCTCCTGTTATTATATATGAGGTCTCCTCCTGTTATTATTATATATGAGGTCTCCTCCTGTTATTATTATATATGAAGTCTCCTCCTGTTATTATTATATATGAGGTCTCCTCCTGTTATTATTATATATGAGGTCTCCTCCTGTTATTATATATGAGGTCTCCTCCTGTTATTATTATATATGAGGTCTCCTCCTGTTATTATTATATATGAGGTCTCCTCCTGTTATTATTATATATGGGGTCTCCTCCTGTTATTATTATATATGAGGTCTCCTCCTGTTATTATTATATATGAGGTCTCCTCCTGTTATTATTATATATGAGGTCTCCTCCTGTTATTATTATATATGAGGTCTCCTCCTGTTATTATTATATATGAGGTCTCCTCCTGTTATTATTATATATGAGGTCTCCTCCTGTTATTATTATATATGAGGTCTCCTCCTGTTATTATTATATATGAGGTCTCCTCCTGTTATTATTATATATGAGGTCTCCTCCTGTTATTATTATATATGAGGTCTCCTCCTGTTATTATTATATATGAGGTCTCCTCCTGTTATTATTATATATGAGGTCTCCTCCTGTTATTATTATATATGAGGTCTCCTCCTGTTATTATTATATATGAGGTCTCCTCCTGTTATTATTATATATGAGGTCTCCTCCTGTTATTATTATATACGGGGTCTCCTCCTGTTATTATTATATATGAGGTCTCCTCCTGTTATTATTATATATGAGGTCTCCTCCTGTTATTATTATATATGAGGTCTCCTCCTGTTATTATTATATATGAGGTCTCCTCCTGTTATTATTATATATGAGGTCTCCTCCTGTTATTATTATATATGAGGTCTCCTCCTGTTATTATTATATATGAGGTCTCCTCCTGTTATTATTATATATGAGGTCTCCTCCTGTTATTATTATATACGAGGTCTCCTCCTGTTATTATTATATATGGGGTCTCCTCCTGTTATTATTATATATGAGGTCTCCTCCTGTTATTATTATATATGAGGTCTCCTCCTGTTATTATATATGAGGTCTCCTCCTGTTATTATTATATATGAGGTCTCCTCCTGTTATTATTATATATGGGGTCTCCTCCTGTTATTATATATGAGGTCTCCTCCTGTTATTATATATGAGGTCTCCTCCTGTTATTATTATATATGAGGTCTCCTCCTGTTATTATTATATATGAGGTCTCCTCCTGTTATTATTATATATGAGGTCTCCTCCTGTTATTATATATGGGGTCTCCTCCTGTTATTATTATATATGAGGTATCCTCCTGTTATTATTATATATGAGGTCTCCTCCTGTTATTATTATATATGAGGTCTCCTCCTGTTATTATTATATATGAGGTCTCCTCCTGTTATTATTATATATGAGGTCTCCTCCTGTTATTATTATATATGAGGTCTCCTCCTGTTATTATATACGAGGTCTCCTCCTGTTATTATTATATATGAGGTCTCCTCCTGTTATTATTATATATGAGGTCTCCTCCTGTTATTATATATGAGGTCTCCTCCTGTTATTATTATATATGAGGTCTCCTCCTGTTATTATTATATATGAGGTCTCCTCCTGTTATTATTATATATGGGGTCTCCTCCTGTTATTATTATATACGAGGTCTCCTCCTGTTATTATTATATATGAGGTCTCCTCCTGTTATTATTATATATGAGGTCTCCTCCTGTTATTATTATATATGGGGTCTCCTCCTGTTATTATTATATATGGGGTCTCCTCCTGTTATTATTATATATGAGGTCTCCTCCTGTTATTATTATATATGAGGTCTCCTCCTGTTATTATTATATATGAGGTCTCCTCCTGTTATTATTATATATGGGGTCTCCTCCTGTTATTATTATATATGAGGTCTCCTCCTGTTATTATATATGAGGTCTCCTCCTGTTATTATATATGGGGTCTCCTCCTGTTATTATTATATATGGGGTCTCCTCCTGTTATTATTATATATGAGGTCTCCTACTGTTATTATTATATATGGGGTCTCCTCCTGTTATTATATATGAGGTCTCCTCCTGTTATTATTATATATGAGGTTTCCTCCTGTTATTATATATGAGGTCTCCTCCTGTTATTATTATATATGAGGTCTCCTCCTGTTATTATTATATATGAGGTCTCCTCCTGTTATTATTATATATGAGGTCTCCTCCTGTTATTATTATATATGAGGTCTCCTCCTGTTATTATTATATATGAGGTCTCCTCCTGTTATTATTATATATGAGGTCTCCTCCTGTTATTATTATATATGAGGTCTCCTCCGGTTATTATTATATATGAGGTCTCCTCCTGTTATTATTATATATGGGGTCTCCTCCTGTTATTATATATGGGGTCTCCTCCTGTTATTATTATATATGAGGTCTCCTCCTGTTATTATTATATATGAGGTCTCCTCCTGTTATTATTATATATGAGGTCTCCTCCTGTTATTATTATATATGAGGTCTCCTCCTGTTATTATTATATATGAGGTCTCCTCCTGTTATTATTATATATGAGGTCTCCTCCTGTTATTATTATATATGAGGTCTCCTCCTGTTATTATTATTATATATGAGGTCTCCTCCTGTTATTATTATATATGCGGTCTCCTCCTGTTATTATTATATATGAGGTCTCCTCCTGTTATTATTATATATGGGGTCTCCTCCTGTTATTATTATATATGAGGTCTCCTCCTGTTATTATTATATATGAGGTCTCCTCCTGTTGTTATTATTATATATGAGGTCTCCTCCTGTTATTATATATGAGGTCTCCTCCTGTTATTATTATATATGAGGTCTCCTCCTGTTATTATTATATATGAGGTCTCCTCCTGTTATTATTATATATGGGGTCTCCTCCTGTTATTATTATATATGAGGTCTCCTCCTGTTATTATTATATATGAGGTCTCCTCCTGTTATTATTATATATGAGGTCTCCTCCTGTTATTATTATATACGAGGTCTCCTCCTGTTATTATTATATATGAGGTCTCCTCCTGTTATTATTATATATGAGGTCTCCTCCTGTTATTATTATATTTGAGGTCTCCTCCTGTTATTATTATATATGGGGTCTCCTCCTGTTATTATATATGAGGTCTCCTCCTGTTATTATTATATATGGGGTCTCCTCCTGTTATTATTATATATGAGGTCTCCTCCTGTTATTATTATATATGAGGTCTCCTCCTGTTATTATTATATATGAGGTCTCCTGTTATTATTATATATGGGGTCTCCTCCTGTTATTATTATATATGGGGTCTCCTCCTGTTATTATATATGAGGTCTCCTCCTGTTATTATTATATATGAGGTCTCCTCCTGTTATTATTATATATGAGGTCTCCTCCTGTTGTTATTATTATATATGAGGTCTCCTCCTGTTATTATTATATACGAGGTCTCCTCCTGTTATTATTATATACGGGGTCTCCTCCTGTTATTATTATATATGAGGTCTCCTCCTGTTATTATTATATATGAGGTCTCCTCCTGTTATTATTATATATGAGGTCTCCTCCTGTTATTATTATATATGAGGTCTCCTCCTGTTATTATTATATACGAGGTCTCCTCCTGTTATTATTATATATGGGGTCTCCTCCTGTTATTATTATATATGAGGTCTCCTCCTGTTATTATTATATATGAGGTCTCCTCCTGTTATTATTATATATGAGGTCTCCTCCTGTTATTATTATATATGAGGTCTCCTCCTGTTATTATTATATATGAGGTCTCCTCCTGTTATTATTATATATGAGGTTTCCTCCTGTTATTATTATATATGAGGTCTCCTCCTGTTATTATTATATATGAGGTTTCCTCCTGTTATTATTATATATGAGGTCTCCTCCTGTTATTATTATATATGAGGTCTCCTCCTGTTATTATTATATATGGGGTCTCCTCCTGTTATTATTATATATGAGGTCTCCTCCTGTTATTATTATATATGAGGTCTCCTCCTGTTATTATTATATATGAGGTCTCCTCCTGTTATTATATATGGGGTCTCCTCCTGT
The DNA here is from genome assembly GCF_050947455.1 of Rhinoderma darwinii. NCBI lineage: Eukaryota > Metazoa > Chordata > Amphibia > Anura > Rhinodermatidae > Rhinoderma > Rhinoderma darwinii. The sequence goes on from NW_027463817.1 coordinate 9,328, forward strand.
TATTATATATGAGGTTTCCTCCTGTTATTATTATATATGAGGTCTCCTCCTGTTATTATTATATATGGGGTCTCCTCCTGTTATTATTATATATGGGGTCTCCTCCTGTTATTATTACATATGGGGTCTCCTCCTGTTATTATTATATATGAGGTCTCCTCCTGTTATTATTATATATGAGGTCTCCTCCTGTTATTATTATATATGAGGTCTCCTCCTGTTGTTATTATTATATACGAAGTCTCCTCCTGTTATTATATATATGAGGTCTCCTCCTGTTATTATTATATATGAGGTCTCCTCCTGTTATTATATATATGAGGTCTCCTCCTGTTATTATTATATATGGGGTCTCCTCCTGTTATTATATATGAGGTCTCCTCCTGTTATTATATATGAGGTCTCCTCCTGTTATTATTATATATGGGGTCTCCTCCTGTTATTATTATATATGAGGTCTCCTCCTGTTATTATTATATATGAGGTCTCCTCCTGTTATTATTATATATGAGGTCTCCTCCTGTTATTATTATATATGAGGTCTCCTCCTGTTATTATTATATATGAGGTCTCCTCCTGTTATTATATATATGAGGTCTCCTCCTGTTATTATTATATATGAGGTCTCCTCCTGTTATTATTATATATGAGGTCTCCTCCTGTTATTATATATGAGGTCTCCTCCTGTTATTATTATATATGAGGTCTCCTCCTGTTATTATTATATATGAGGTCTCCTCCTGTTATTATTATATATGAGGTCTCCTCCTGTTATTATTATATATGAGGTCTCCTCCTGTTATTATATATGAGGTCTCCTCCTGTTATTATTATATATGAGGTCTCCTCCTGTTATTATTATATATGAGGTCTCCTCCTGTTATTATTATATATGAGGTCTCCTCCTGTTATTATTATATATGAGGTCTCCTCCTGTTATTATATATATGAGGTCTCCTCCTGTTATTATTATATATGAGGTCTCCTCCTGTTATTATTATATATGAGGTCTCCTCCTGTTATTATTATATATGAGGTCTCCTCCTGTTATTATATATGAGGTCTCCTCCTGTTATTATTATATATGGGGTCTCCTCCTGTTATTATATATGAGGTCTCCTCCTGTTGTTATTATTATATATGGGGTCTCCTCCTGTTATTATTATATATGAGGTCTCCTCCTGTTATTATTATATATGGGGTCTCCTCCTGTTATTATATATGAAGTCTCCTCCTGTTATTATTATATACGAGGTCTCCTCCTGTTATTATTATATACGAGGTCTCCTCCTGTTATTATTATATATGAGGTCTCCTCCTGTTATTATTATATATGAGGTCTCCTCCTGTTATTATTATATATGAGGTCTCCTCCTGTTATTATTATATTTGGGGTCTCCTCCTGTTATTATTATATATGGGGTCTCCTCCTGTTATTATTATATATGAGGTCTCCTCCTGTTATTATATATGAGGTCTCCTCCTGTTATTATTATATATGAGGTCTCCTCCTGTTATTATTATATATGAGGTCTCCTCCTGTTATTATTATATATGAGGTCTCCTCCTGTTATTATTATATATGAGGTCTCCTCCTGTTATTATTATATATGAGGTCTCCTCCTGTTATTATTATATATGAGGTCTCCTCCTGTTATTATTATATATGAGGTCTCCTCCTGTTATTATTATATATGAGGTCTCCTCCTGTTATTATTATATATGGGGTCTCCTCCTGTTATTATTATATATGAGGTCTCCTCCTGTTATTATATATGAGGTCTCCTCCTGTTATTATTATATATGAGGTCTCCTCCTGTTATTATTATATATGAGGTCTCCTCCTGTTATTATTATATATGGGGTCTCCTCCTGTTATTATTATATATGAGGTCTCCTCCTGTTATTATATATGAGGTCTCCTCCTGTTATTATTATATATGAGGTCTCCTCCTGTTATTATTATATATGAGGTCTCCCCCTGTTATTATTATATATGAGGTCTCCTCCTGTTATTATTATATATGAGGTCTCCTCCTGTTATTATTATATATGAGGTCTCCTCCTGTTATTATTATATATGAGGTCTCCTCCTGTTATTATATATGAGGTCTCCTCCTGTTATTATTATATATGAGGTCTCCTCCTGTTATTATTATATATGAGGTCTCCTCCTGTTATTATTATATATGGGGTCTCCTCCTGTTATTATTATATATGGGGTCTCCTCCTGTTATTATTATATATGGGGTCTCCTCCTGTTATTATTATATATGGGGTCTCCTCCTGTTATTATTATATATGAGGTCTCCTCCTGTTATTATATATGGGGTCTCCTCCTGTTATTATTATATATGGGGTCTCCTCCTGTTATTATATATGAGGTCTCCTCCTGTTATTATTATATATGAGGTCTCCTCCTGTTATTATATATGGGGTCTCCTCCTGTTATTATTATATATGAGGTCTCCTCCTGTTATTATATATGGGGTCTCCTCCTGTTATTATTATATATGGGGTCTCCTCCTGTTATTATATATGAGGTCTCCTCCTGTTATTATTATATATGAGGTCTCCTCCTGTTATTATTATATATGAGGTCTCCTCCTGTTATTATTATATATGAGGTCTCCTCCTGTTATTATTATATATGAGGTCTCCTCCTGTTATTATTATATATGAGGTCTCCTCCTGTTATTATTATATATGAGATCTCCTCCTGTTATTATTATATATGGGGTCTCCTCCTGTTGTTATTATTATATATGAGGTCTCCTCCTGTTATTATTATATATGAGGTCTCCTCCTGTTATTATTATATATGAGGTCTCCTCCTGTTATTATTATATATGAGGTCTCCTCCTGTTATTATTATATACGGGGTCTCCTCCTGTTATTATTATATATGGGGTCTCCTCCTGTTATTATTATATATGAGGTCTCCTCCTGTTATTATTATATATGAGGTCTCCTCCTGTTATTATTATATATGAGGTCTCCTCCTGTTATTATTATATACGAGGTCTCCTCCTGTTATTATATATGAGGTCTCCTCCTGTTATTATTATATATGGGGTCTCCTCCTGTTATTATTATATATGAGGTCTCCTCCTGTTATTATTATATATGAGGTCTCCTCCTGTTATTATTATATATGAGGTCTCCTCCTGTTATTATTATATATGGGGTCTCCTCCTGTTATTATTATATATGAGGTCTCCTCCTGTTATTATTATATATGAGGTCTCCTCCTGTTATTATATACGGGGTCTCCTCCTGTTATTATTATATATGAGGTCTCCTCCTGTTATTATTATATATGAGGTCTCCTCCTGTTATTATTATATATGAGGTCTCCTCCTGTTATTATTATATATGAGGTCTCCTCCTGTTATTATTATATATGAGGTCTCCTCCTGTTATTATTATATATGAGGTCTCCTCCTGTTATTATTATATACGAGGTCTCCTCCTGTTATTATTATATATGGGGTCTCCTCCTGTTATTATTATATACGGGGTCTCCTCCTGTTATTATTATATATGAGGTCTCCTCCTGTTATTATTATATATGAGGTCTCCTCCTGTTATTATTATATATGAGGTCTCCTCCTGTTATTATTATATATGAGGTCTCCTCCTGTTATTATATACGAGGTCTCCTCCTGTTATTATTATATATGAGGTCTCCTCCTGTTATTATTATATATGAGGTCTCCTCCTGTTATTATTATATACGAGGTCTCCTCCTGTTATTATTATTATATATGAGGTCTCCTCCTGTTATTATTATATATGAGGTCTCCTCCTGTTATTATTATATATGAGGTCTCCTCCTGTTATTATATATGGGGTCTCCTCCTGTTATTATATATGAGGTCTCCTCCTGTTATTATTATATATGAGGTCTCCTCCTGTTATTATTATATACGAGGTCTCCTCCTGTTATTATTATTATATATGAGGTCTCCTCCTGTTATTATTATATATGAGGTCTCCTCCTGTTATTATTATATATGAGGTCTCCTCCTGTTATTATTATATATGAGGTCTCCTCCTGTTATTATTATATATGAGGTCTCCTCCTGTTATTATTATATATGAGGTCTCCTCCTGTTATTATTATATATGGGGTCTCCTCCTGTTATTATTATATACGGGGTCTCCTCCTGTTATTATTATATATGAGGTCTCCTCCTGTTATTATTATATATGAGGTCTCCTCCTGTTATTATTATATATGAGGTCTCCTCCTGTTATTATTATATATGAGGTCTCCTCCTGTTATTATTATATATGAGGTCTCCTCCTGTTATTATTATATACGAGGTCTCCTCCTGTTATTATTATATATGGGGTCTCCTCCTGTTATTATTATATATGGGGTCTCCTCCTGTTATTATTATATATGAGGTTTCCTCCTGTTATTATTATATATGGGGTCTCCTCCTGTTATTATATATGAGGTCTCCTCCTGTTATTATATATGAGGTCTCCTCCTGTTATTATTATATATGAGGTCTCCTCCTGTTATTATTATATATGAGGTCTCCTCCTGTTATTATTATATATGAGGTCTCCTCCTGTTATTATTATATATGAGGTCTCCTCCTGTTATTATTATATATGGGGTCTCCTCCTGTTATTATTATATACGAGGTCTCCTCCTGTTATTATTATATATGGGGTCTCCTCCTGTTATTATTATATATGAGGTCTCCTCCTGTTATTATTATATATGAGGTCTCCTCCTGTTATTATTATATATGAGGTCTCCTCCTGTTATTATTATATACGAGGTCTCCTCCTGTTATTATTATATATGGGGTCTCCTCCTGTTATTATTATATATGAGGTCTCCTCCTGTTATTATTATATACGAGGTCTCCTCCTGTTATTATTATATATGAGGTCTCCTCCTGTTATTATTATATATGGGGTCTCCTCCTGTTATTATATATGAGGTCTCCTCCTGTTATTATTATATATGAGGTCTCCTCCTGTTATTATTATATATGAGGTCTCCTCCTGTTATTATTATATATGAGGTCTCCTCCTGTTATTATTATATATGAGGTCTCCTCCTGTTATTATTATATATGAGGTCTCCTCCTGTTATTATTATATATGAGGTCTCCTCCTGTTATTATTATATATGAGGTCTCCTCCTGTTATTATTATATATGAGGTCTCCTCCTGTTATTATTATATATGGGGTCTCCTCCTTTTGTTATTATTATATATGAGGTCTCCTCCTGTTATTATTATATATGAGGTCTCCTCCTGTTATTATTATATATGAGGTCTCCTCCTGTTATTATTATATATGAGGTTTCCTCCTGTTATTATTATATATGAGGTCTCCTCCTGTTATTATTATATATGAGGTCTCCTCCTGTTATTATTATATATGAGGTCTCCTCCTGTTATTATATATATGAGGTCTCCTCCTGTTATTATTATATATGAGGTCTCCTCCTGTTATTATTATATATGAGGTCTCCTCCTGTTATTATTATATATGAGGTCTCCTCCTGTTATTATTATATATGAGGTCTCCTCCTGTTATTATTATATATGAGGTCTCCTCCTGTTATTATTATATATGAGGTCTCCTCCTGTTATTATTATATATGAGGTCTCCTCCGGTTATTATTATATATGAGGTCTCCTCCTGTTATTATTATATATGGGGTCTCCTCCTGTTATTATATATGGGGTCTCCTCCTGTTATTATTATATATGAGGTCTCCTCCTGTTATTATTATATATGAGGTCTCCTCCTGTTATTATTATATATGAGGTCTCCTCCTGTTATTATTATATATGAGGTCTCCTCCTGTTATTATTATATATGAGGTCTCCTCCTGTTATTATTATATATGAGGTCTCCTCCTGTTATTATTATTATATATGAGGTCTCCTCCTGTTATTATTATATATGAGGTCTCCTCCTGTTATTATTATATATGAGGTCTCCTCCTGTTATTATTATATATGGGGTCTCCTCCTGTTATTATTATATATGAGGTCTCCTCCTGTTATTATTATATATGAGGTCTCCTCCTGTTGTTATTATTATATATGAGGTCTCCTCCTGTTATTATATATGAGGTCTCCTCCTGTTATTATTATATATGAGGTCTCCTCCTGTTATTATTATATATGAGGTCTCCTCCTGTTATTATTATATATGGGGTCTCCTCCTGTTATTATTATATATGAGGTCTCCTCCTGTTATTATTATATATGAGGTCTCCTCCTGTTATTATTATATATGAGGTCTCCTCCTGTTATTATTATATACGAGGTCTCCTCCTGTTATTATTATATATGAGGTCTCCTCCTGTTATTATTATATATGAGGTCTCCTCCTGTTATTATTATATATGAGGTCTCCTCCTGTTATTATTATATATGAGGTCTCCTCCTGTTATTATTATATATGGGGTCTCCTCCTGTTATTATATATGAGGTCTCCTCCTGTTATTATTATATATGGGGTCTCCTCCTGTTATTATTATATATGAGGTCTCCTCCTGTTATTATTATATATGAGGTCTCCTCCTGTTATTATTATATATGAGGTCTCCTGTTATTATTATATATGGGGTCTCCTCCTGTTATTATTATATATGGGGTCTCCTCCTGTTATTATATATGAGGTCTCCTCCTGTTATTATTATATATGAGGTCTCCTCCTGTTATTATTATATATGAGGTCTCCTCCTGTTGTTATTATTATATATGAGGTCTCCTCCTGTTATTATTATATACGAGGTCTCCTCCTGTTATTATTATATACGGGGTCTCCTCCTGTTATTATTATATATGAGGTCTCCTCCTGTTATTATTATATATGAGGTCTCCTCCTGTTATTATTATATATGAGGTCTCCTCCTGTTATTATTATATATGAGGTCTCCTCCTGTTATTATTATATACGAGGTCTCCTCCTGTTATTATTATATATGGGGTCTCCTCCTGTTATTATTATATATGAGGTCTCCTCCTGTTATTATTATATATGAGGTCTCCTCCTGTTATTATTATATATGAGGTCTCCTCCTGTTATTATTATATATGAGGTATCCTCCTGTTATTATTATATATGAGGTCTCCTCCTGTTATTATTATATATGAGGTTTCCTCCTGTTATTATTATATATGAGGTCTCCTCCTGTTATTATTATATATGAGGTCTCCTCCTGTTATTATTATATATGAGGTCTCCTCCTGTTATTATATATGAGGTCTCCTCCTGTTATTATTATATATGAGGTCTCCTCCTGTTATTATTATATATGAGGTCTCCTCCTGTTATTATTATATATGAGGTCTCCTCCTGTTATTATTATATATGAGGTCTCCTCCTGTTATTATTATATATGAGGTCTCCTCCTGTTATTATTATATATGAGGTCTCCTCCTGTTATTATTATATATGAGGTCTCCTCCTGTTATTATTATATATGAGGTCTCCTCCTGTTATTATTATATATGAGGTCTCCTCCTGTTATTATATATGAGGTCTCCTCCTGTTATTATTATATATGAGGTCTCCTCCTGTTATTATTATATATGAGGTCTCCTCCTGTTATTATTATATATGAGGTCTCCTCCTGTTATTATTATATATGAGGTCTCCTCCTGTTATTATTATATATGAGGTCTCCTCCTGTTATTATTATATATGGGGTCTCCTCCTGTTATTATTATATATGAGGTCTCCTCCTGTTATTATTATATATGAGGTCTCCTCCTGTTATTATTATATATGAGGTCTCCTCCTGTTATTATTATATATGAGGTCTCCTCCTGTTATTATTATATATGAGGTCTCCTCCTGTTATTATTATATATGAGGTCTCCTCCTGTTATTATTATATATGAGGTCTCCTCCTGTTATTATTATATATGAGGTCTCCTCCTGTTATTATTATATATGAGGTCTCCTCCTGTTATTATTATATATGGGGTCTCCTCCTGTTATTATTATATATGAGGTCTCCTCCTGTTATTATTATATATGAAGTCTCCTCCTGTTATTATTATATATGAGGTCTCCTCCTGTTATTATATATGAGGTCTCCTCCTGTTATTATTATATATGAGGTCTTCTCCTGTTATTATTATATATGAGGTCTCCTCCTGTTATTATTATATATGAGGTCTCCTCCTGTTATTATTATATATGAGGTCTCCTCCTGTTATTATTATATATGAGGTCTCCTCCTGTTATTATATATGGGGTCTCCTCCTGTTATTATTATATATGAGGTCTCCTCCTGTTATTATTATATATGAGGTCTCCTCCTGTTATTATATATGAGGTCTCCTCCTGTTATTATTATATACGGGGTCTCCTCCTGTTATTATTATATATGGGGTCTCCTCCTGTTATTATTATATATGAGGTCTCCTCCTGTTATTATTATATATGAGGTCTCCTCCTGTTATTATTATATATGAGGTCTCCTCCTGTTATTATTATATATGAGGTCTCCTCCTGTTATTATTATATATGAGGTCTCCTCCTGTTATTATTATATATGGGGTCTCCTCCTGTTATTATTATATATGAGGTCTCCTCCTGTTATTATTATATATGAGGTCTACTCCTGTTATTATTATATATGAGGTCTCCTCCTGTTATTATTATATATGGGGTCTCCTCCTGTTATTATTATATATGAGGTCTCCTCCTGTTATTATTATATATGAGGTCTCCTCCTGTTATTATTATATATGAGGTCTCCTCCTGTTATTATTATATATGGGGTCTCCTCCTGTTATTATTATATATGAGGTCTCCTCCTGTTATTATTATATATGAGGTCTCCTCCTGTTATTATATATATGAGGTCTCCTCCTGTTATTATATATGAAGTCTCCTCCTGTTATTATTATATACGAGGTCTCCTCCTGTTATTATTATATATGAGGTCTCCTCCTGTTATTATATATGAGGTCTCCTCCTGTTGTTATTATTATATATGGGGTCTCCTCCTGTTATTATATATGAAGTCTCCTCCTGTTATTATTATATACGAGGTCTCCTCCTGTTATTATTATATATGAGGTCTCCTCCTGTTATTATTATATATGAGGTCTCCTCCTGTTATTATTATATATGAGGTCTCCTCCTGTTATTATTATATATGAGGTCTCCTCCTGTTATTATTATATATGAGGTCTCCTCCTGTTATTATTATATATGAGGTCTCCTCCTGTTATTATTATATATGAGGTCTCCTCCTGTTATTATTATATATGAGGTCTCCTCCTGTTATTATTATATATGAGGTCTCCTCCTGTTATTATTATATATGAGGTCTCCTCCTGTTATTATATATGAGGTCTCCTCCTGTTATTATTATATATGAGGTCTCCTCCTGTTATTATATATGAGGTCTCCTCCTGTTATTATTATATATGGGGTCTCCTCCTGTTATTATATATGAAGTCTCCTCCTGTTATTATTATATACGAGGTCTCCTCCTGTTATTATTATATATGAGGTCTCCTCCTGTTATTATATATGAGGTCTCCTCCTGTTGTTATTATTATATATGGGGTCTCCTCCTGTTATTATATATGAAGTCTCCTCCTGTTATTATTATATACGAGGTCTCCTCCTGTTATTATTATATATGAGGTCTCCTCCTGTTATTATTATATATGAGGTCTCCTCCTGTTATTATTATATATGAGGTCTCCTCCTGTTATTATTATATATGGGGTCTCCTCCTGTTATTATTATATATGAGGTCTCCTCCTGTTATTATTATATACGGGGTCTCCTCCTGTTATTATTATATATGAGGTCTCCTCCTGTTATTATTATATATGAGGTCTCCTCCTGTTATTATTATATATGAGGTCTCCTCCTGTTATTATATATGAGGTCTCCTCCTGTTATTATTATATATGAGGTCTCCTCCTGTTATTATTATATATGAGGTCTCCTCCTGTTATTATTATATATGGGGTCTCCTCCTGTTATTATTATATATGAGGTCTCCTCCTGTTATTATTATATATGGGGTCTCCTCCTGTTATTATTATATATGAGGTCTCCTCCTGTTATTATTATATATGAGGTCTCCTCCTGTTATTATTATATATGAGGTCTCCTCCTGTTATTATTATATATGAGGTCTCCTCCTGTTATTATTATATATGAGGTCTCCTCCTGTTATTATTATATATGAGGTCTCCTCCTGTTATTATTATATATGAGGTCTCCTCCTGTTATTATTATATATGGGGTCTCCTCCTGTTATTATTATATATGAGGTCTCCTCCTGTTATTATTATATATGGGGTCTCCTCCTGTTATTATTATATATGAGGTCTCCTCCTGTTATTATATATGAGGTCTCCTCCTGTTATTATTATATATGAGGTCTCCTCCTGTTATTATTATATATGAGGTCTCCTCCTGTTATTATTATATATGAGGTCTCCTCCTGTTATTATTATATATGAGGTCTCCTCCTGTTATTGTTATATATGAGGTCTCCTCCTGTTATTATTATATATGGGGTCTCCTCCTGTTATTATTATATATGAGGTCTCCTCCTGTTATTATTATATACGAGGTCTCCTCCTGTTATTATTATATACGAGGTCTCCTCCTGTTATTATTATATATGAGGTCTCCTCCTGTTATTATTATATACGGGGTCTCCTCCTGTTATTATTATATATGAGGTCTCCTCCTGTTATTATTATATATGAGGTCTCCTCCTGTTATTATTATATATGAGGTCTCCTCCTGTTATTATATATGAGGTCTCCTCCTGTTATTATTATATATGAGGTCTCCTCCTGTTATTATTATATATGAGGTCTCCTCCTGTTATTATTATATATGAGGTCTCCTCCTGTTATTATTATATATGAGGTCTCCTCCTGTTATTATTATATATGGGGTCTCCTCCTGTTATTATTATATATGAGGTCTCCTCCTGTTATTATTATATATGGGGTCTCCTCCTGTTATTATTATATATGAGGTCTCCTCCTGTTATTATTATATATGAGGTCTCCTCCTGTTATTATTATATATGAGGTCTCCTCCTGTTATTATTATATATGAGGTCTCCTCCTGTTATTATTATATATGAGGTCTCCTCCTGTTATTATTATATATGAGGTCTCCTCCTGTTATTATTATATATGAGGTCTCCTCCTGTTATTATTATATATGAGGTCTCCTCCTGTTATTATATATGAGGTCTCCTCCTGTTATTATTATATATGAGGTCTCCTCCTGTTATTATTATATATGAGGTCTCCTCCTGTTATTATTATATATGAGGTCTCCTCCTGTTATTATTATATATGGGGTCTCCTCCTGTTATTATTATATACGGGGTCTCCTCCTGTTGTTATTATTATATATGAGGTCTCCTCCTGTTATTATTATATATGAGGTCTCCTCCTGTTATTATTATATATGAGGTCTCCTCCTGTTATTATTATATATGAGGTCTCCTCCTGTTGTTATTATTATATATGAGGTCTCCTCCTGTTATTATTATATATGAGGTCTCCTCCTGTTATTATTATATATGGGGTCTCCTCCTGTTATTATTATATATGAGGTCTCCTCCTGTTATTATTATATATGAGGTCTCCTCCTGTTATTATATATGAGGTCTCCTCCTGTTATTATTATATATGAGGTCTCCTCCTGTTATTATTATATATGAGGTCTCCTCCTGTTATTATTATATATGAGGTCTCCTCCTGTTATTATTATATATGAGGTCTCCTCCTGTTATTATTATATATGAGGTCTCCTCCTGTTATTATATATGGGGTCTCCTCCTGTTATTATTATATATGAGGTCTCCTCCTGTTATTATTATATATGAGGTCTCCTCCTGTTATTATTATATATGGGGTCTCCTCCTGTTATTATTATATATGAGGTCTCCTCCTGTTATTATTATATATGGGGTCTCCTCCTGTTATTATTATATATGGGGTCTCCTCCTGTTATTATTATATATGAGGTCTCCTCCTGTTATTATTATATATGGGGTCTCCTCCTGTTATTATATATGAGGTCTCCTCCTGTTATTATTATATATGAGGTCTCCTCCTGTTATTATTATATATGTGGTCTCCTCCTGTTATTATTATATATGTGGTCTCCTCCTGTTATTATATATGAGGTCTCCTCCTGTTATTATTATATATGGGGTCTCCTCCTGTTATTATTATATATGAGGTCTCCTCCTGTTATTATTATATATGAGGTCTCCTCCTGTTATTATTATATATGAGGTCTCCTCCTGTTATTATTATATATGAGGTCTCCTCCTGTTATTATATATGGGGTCTCCTCCTGTTATTATTATATATGGGGTCTCCTCCTGTTATTATTATATATGGGGTCTCCTCCTGTTATTATTATATATGAGGTCTCCTCCTGTTATTATTATATATGAGGTCTCCTCCTGTTATTATTATATATGAGGTCTCCTCCTGTTATTATTATATATGAGGTCTCCTCCTGTTATTATTATATATGAGGTCTCCTCCTGTTATTATTATATATGAGGTCTCCTCCTGTTATTATTATATATGAGGTCTCCTCCTGTTATTATTATATATGAGGTCTCCTCCTGTTATTATTATATATGAGGTCTCCTCCTGTTATTATTATATATGAGGTCTCCTCCTGTTATTATTATATATGAGGTCTCCTCCTGTTATTATTATATATGAGGTCTCCTCCTGTTATTATTATATATGAGGTCTCCTCCTGTTATTATTATATATGGGGTCTCCTCCTGTTATTATTATATATGGGGTCTCCTCCTGTTATTATTATATATGGGGTCTCCTCCTGTTATTATATATGGGGTCTCCTCCTGTTATTATTATATATGAAGTCTCCTCCTGTTATTATTATATATGGGGTCTCCTCCTGTTATTATTATATATGAGGTCTCCTCCTGTTATTATTATATACGAGGTCTCCTCCTGTTATTATTATATACGAGGTCTCCTCCTGTTATTATTATATATGAGGTCTCCTCCTGTTATTATTATATATGAGGTCTCCTCCTGTTATTATTATATATGAGGTCTCCTCCTGTTATTATTATATATGGGGTCTCCTCCTGTTATTATTATATACGAGGTCTCCTCCTGTTATTATTATATACGGGGTCTCCTCCTGTTATTATTATATATGAGGTCTCCTCCTGTTATTATTATATATGAGGTCTCCTCCTGTTATTATTATATATGAGGTCTCCTCCTGTTATTATTATATATGAGGTCTCCTCCTGTTATTATTATATATGAGGTTTCCTCCTGTTATTATTATATATGAGGTCTCCTCCTGTTATTATTATATATGAGGTCTCCTCCTGTTATTATTATATATGAGGTCTCCTCCTGTTATTATTATATATGAAGTCTCCTCCTGTTATTATTATATATGAGGTCTCCTCCTGTTATTATTATATATGAGGTCTCCTCCTGTTATTATTATATATGAGGTCTCCTCCTGTTATTATTATATATGAGGTCTCCTCCTGTTATTATTATATATGAGGTCTCCTCCTGTTATTATTATATATGGGGTCTCCTCCTGTTATTATTATATATGAGGTCTCCTCCTGTTATTATTATATATGAGGTCTCCTCCTGTTATTATTATATATGGGGTCTCCTCCTGTTATTATTATATATGGGGTCTCCTCCTGTTATTATTATATATGAGGTCTCCTCCTGTTATTATTATATATGGGGTCTCCTCCTGTTATTATTATATATGGGGTCTCCTCCTGTTATTATTATATATGAGGTCTCCTCCTGTTATTATTATATATGAGGTCTCCTCCTGTTATTATTATATATGAGGTCTCCTCCTGTTATTATTATATATGAGGTCTCCTCCTGTTATTATTATATATGAGGTCTCCTCCTGTTATTATTATATATGGGGTCTCCTCCTGTTATTATTATATATGAGGTCTCCTCCTGTTATTATTATATATGAGGTCTCCTCCTGTTATTATTATATATGAGGTCTCCTCCTGTTATTATATATGAGGTCTCCTCCTGTTATTATTATATATGAGGTCTCCTCCTGTTATTATTATATATGAGGTCTCCTCCTGTTATTATTATATATGAGGTCTCCTCCTGTTATTATTATATATGAGGTCTCCTCCTGTTATTATTATATATGAGGTCTCCTCCTGTTATTATTATATATGAGGTCTCCTCCTGTTATTATTATATATGAGGTCTCCTCCTGTTATTATTATATATGAGGTCTCCTCCTGTTATTATTATATACGAGGTCTCCTCCTGTTATTATTATATATGGGGTCTCCTCCTGTTATTATTATATATGAGGTCTCCTCCTGTTATTATTATATATGAGGTCTCCTCCTGTTATTATTATATATGAGGTCTCCTCCTGTTATTATTATATATGAGGTCTCCTCCTGTTATTATTATATATGAGGTCTCCTCCTGTTATTATTATATATGAGGTCTCCTCCTGTTATTATTATATATGGGGTCTCCTCCTGTTATTATTATATATGAGGTCTCCTCCTGTTATTATTATATATGAGGTCTCCCCCTGTTATTATTATATATGAGGTCTCCTCCTGTTATTATTATATATGGGGTCTCCTCCTGTTGTTATTATTATATATGAGGTCTCCTCCTGTTATTATTATATATGAGGTCTCCTCCTGTTATTATTATATATGAGGTCTCCTCCTGTTATTATTATATATGAGGTCTCCTCCTGTTATTATATATGGGGTCTCCTCCTGTTATTATATATGAGGTCTCCACCTGTTATTATTATATATGAGGTCTCCTCCTGTTATTATTATATATGAGGTCTCCTGTTATTATTATATATGAGGTCTCCTCCTGTTATTATTATATACGAGGTCTCCTCCTGTTATTATTATATATGGGGTCTCCTCCTGTTGTTATTATTATATATGAGGTCTCCTCCTGTTATTATATATGAGGTCTCCTCCTGTTATTATTATATATGAGGTCTCCTCCTGTTATTATTATATATGAGGTCTCCTCCTGTTATTATTATATATGGGGTCTCCTCCTGTTATTATTATATATGAGGTCTCCTCCTGTTATTATATATGGGGTCTCCTCCTGTTATTATTATATATGAGGTCTCCTCCTGTTATTATATATGAGGTCTCCTCCTGTTATTATTATATATGAGGTCTCCTCCTGTTATTATTATATATGAGGTCTCCTCCTGTTATTATTATATATGAGGTCTCCTCCTGTTATTATTATATATGAGGTCTCCTCCTGTTATTATTATATATGAGGTCTCCTCCTGTTATTATTATATATGAGGTCTCCTCCTGTTATTATTATATATGAGGTCTCCTCCTGTTATTATATATGGGGTCTCCTCCTGTTATTATATATGAGGTCTCCACCTGTTATTATTATATATGAGGTCTCCTCCTGTTATTATTATATATGAGGTCTCCTGTTATTATTATATATGAGGTCTCCTCCTGTTATTATTATATACGAGGTCTCCTCCTGTTATTATTATATATGGGGTCTCCTCCTGTTGTTATTATTATATATGAGGTCTCCTCCTGTTATTATATATGAGGTCTCCTCCTGTTATTATTATATATGAGGTCTCCTCCTGTTATTATTATATATGAGGTCTCCTCCTGTTATTATTATATATGGGGTCTCCTCCTGTTATTATTATATATGAGGTCTCCTCCTGTTATTATATATGGGGTCTCCTCCTGTTATTATTATATATGAGGTCTCCTCCTGTTATTATATATGAGGTCTCCTCCTGTTATTATTATATATGAGGTCTCCTCCTGTTATTATTATATACGAGGTCTCCTCCTGTTATTATTATATATGAGGTCTCCTCCTGTTATTATTATATATGAGGTCTCCTCTTGTTATTATATACGGGGTCTCCTCCTGTTATTATTATATATGGGGTCTCCTCCTGTTATTATATATGAGGTCTCCTCCTGTTATTATTATATATGAGGTCTCCTCCTGTTATTATTATATATGAGGTCTCCTCCTGTTATTATTATATATGAGGTCTCCTCCTGTTATTATTATATATGAGGTCTCCTCCTGTTATTATTATATATGAGGTCTCCTCCTGTTATTATTATATATGAGGTTTCCTCCTGTTATTATTATATATGAGGTCTCCTCCTGTTATTATTATATATGAGGTCTCCTCCTGTTATTATTATATATGAGGTCTCCTCCTGTTATTATTATATATGAAGTCTCCTCCTGTTATTATTATATATGAGGTCTCCTCCTGTTATTATTATATATGAGGTCTCCTCCTGTTATTATTATATATGAGGTCTCCTCCTGTTATTATTATATATGAGGTCTCCTCCTGTTATTATTATATATGAGGTCTCCTCCTGTTATTATTATATATGGGGTCTCCTCCTGTTATTATTATATATGAGGTCTCCTCCTGTTATTATTATATATGAGGTCTCCTCCTGTTATTATTATATATGGGGTCTCCTCCTGTTATTATTATATATGGGGTCTCCTCCTGTTATTATTATATATGAGGTCTCCTCCTGTTATTATTATATATGGGGTCTCCTCCTGTTATTATTATATATGGGGTCTCCTCCTGTTATTATTATATATGAGGTCTCCTCCTGTTATTATTATATATGAGGTCTCCTCCTGTTATTATTATATATGAGGTCTCCTCCTGTTATTATTATATATGAGGTCTCCTCCTGTTATTATTATATATGAGGTCTCCTCCTGTTATTATTATATATGGGGTCTCCTCCTGTTATTATTATATATGAGGTCTCCTCCTGTTATTATTATATATGAGGTCTCCTCCTGTTATTATTATATATGAGGTCTCCTCCTGTTATTATATATGAGGTCTCCTCCTGTTATTATTATATATGAGGTCTCCTCCTGTTATTATTATATATGAGGTCTCCTCCTGTTATTATTATATATGAGGTCTCCTCCTGTTATTATTATATATGAGGTCTCCTCCTGTTATTATTATATATGAGGTCTCCTCCTGTTATTATTATATATGAGGTCTCCTCCTGTTATTATTATATATGAGGTCTCCTCCTGTTATTATTATATATGAGGTCTCCTCCTGTTATTATTATATACGAGGTCTCCTCCTGTTATTATTATATATGGGGTCTCCTCCTGTTATTATTATATATGAGGTCTCCTCCTGTTATTATTATATATGAGGTCTCCTCCTGTTATTATTATATATGAGGTCTCCTCCTGTTATTATTATATATGAGGTCTCCTCCTGTTATTATTATATATGAGGTCTCCTCCTGTTATTATTATATATGAGGTCTCCTCCTGTTATTATTATATATGGGGTCTCCTCCTGTTATTATTATATATGAGGTCTCCTCCTGTTATTATTATATATGAGGTCTCCCCCTGTTATTATTATATATGAGGTCTCCTCCTGTTATTATTATATATGGGGTCTCCTCCTGTTGTTATTATTATATATGAGGTCTCCTCCTGTTATTATTATATATGAGGTCTCCTCCTGTTATTATTATATATGAGGTCTCCTCCTGTTATTATTATATATGAGGTCTCCTCCTGTTATTATATATGGGGTCTCCTCCTGTTATTATATATGAGGTCTCCACCTGTTATTATTATATATGAGGTCTCCTCCTGTTATTATTATATATGAGGTCTCCTGTTATTATTATATATGAGGTCTCCTCCTGTTATTATTATATACGAGGTCTCCTCCTGTTATTATTATATATGGGGTCTCCTCCTGTTGTTATTATTATATATGAGGTCTCCTCCTGTTATTATATATGAGGTCTCCTCCTGTTATTATTATATATGAGGTCTCCTCCTGTTATTATTATATATGAGGTCTCCTCCTGTTATTATTATATATGGGGTCTCCTCCTGTTATTATTATATATGAGGTCTCCTCCTGTTATTATATATGGGGTCTCCTCCTGTTATTATTATATATGAGGTCTCCTCCTGTTATTATATATGAGGTCTCCTCCTGTTATTATTATATATGAGGTCTCCTCCTGTTATTATTATATATGAGGTCTCCTCCTGTTATTATTATATATGAGGTCTCCTCCTGTTATTATTATATATGAGGTCTCCTCCTGTTATTATTATATATGAGGTCTCCTCCTGTTATTATTATATATGAGGTCTCCTCCTGTTATTATATATGAGGTCTCCTCCTGTTATTATTATATATGGGGTCTCCTCCTGTTATTATTATATATGGGGTCTCCTCCTGTTATTATTATATATGAGGTCTCCTCCTGTTATTATTATATATGAGGTCTCCTCCTGTTATTATTATATATGAGGTCTCCTCCTGTTATTATTATATATGAGGTCTCCTCCTGTTATTATTATATATGAGGTCTCCTCCTGTTATTATTATATATGAGGTCTCCTCCTGTTATTATTATATATGGGGTCTCCTCCTGTTATTATTATATATGGGGTCTCCTCCTGTTGTTATTATTATATATGAGGTCTCCTCCTGTTATTATATATGAGGTCTCCTCCTGTTATTATTATATATGAGGTCTCCTCCTGTTATTATTATATATGAGGTCTCCTCCTGTTATTATTATATATGGGGTCTCCTCCTGTTATTATTATATATGAGGTCTCCTCCTGTTATTATATATGAGGTCTCCTCCTGTTATTATTATATATGAGGTATCCTCCTGTTATTATTATATATGAGGTCTCCTCCTGTTATTATTATATATGAGGTCTCCTCCTGTTATTATTATATATGAGGTCTCCTCCTGTTATTATTATATATGAGGTCTCCTCCTGTTATTATTATATATGAGGTCTCCTCCTGTTATTATTATATATGAGGTCTCCTCCTGTTATTATTATATATGAGGTCTCCTCCTGTTATTATATATGGGGTCTCCTCCTGTTATTATTATATATGAGGTCTCCTCCTGTTATTATTATATATGAGGTCTCCTCCTGTTATTATATATGAGGTCTCCTCCTGTTATTATTATATATGAGGTCTCCTCCTGTTGTTATTATATATGAGGTCTCCTCCTGTTATTATTATATATGAAGTCTCCTCCTGTTATTATTATATATGAGGTCTCCTCCTGTTATTATTATATATGAGGTCTCCTCCTGTTATTATATATGGGGTCTCCTCCTGTTATTATTATATATGAGGTCTCCTCCTGTTATTATTATATATGAGGTCTCCTCCTGTTATTATATATGAGGTCTCCTCCTGTTATTATTATATATGGGGTCTCCTCCTGTTATTATTATATATGGGGTCTCCTCCTGTTATTATTATATATGGGGTCTCCTCCTGTTGTTATTATTATATATGAGGTCTCCTCCTGTTATTATATATGAGGTCTCCTCCTGTTATTATTATATATGAGGTCTCCTCCTGTTATTATTATATATGAGGTCTCCTCCTGTTATTATTATATATGGGGTCTCCTCCTGTTATTATTATATATGAGGTCTCCTCCTGTTATTATATATGAGGTCTCCTCCTGTTATTATTATATATGGGGTCTCCTCCTGTTATTATATATGGGGTCTCCTCCTGTTATTATATATGAGGTCTCCTCCTGTTATTATTATATATGAGGTCTCCTCCTGTTATTATTATATATGAGGTCTCCTCCTGTTATTATTATATATGAGGTCTCCTCCTGTTATTATATATGAGGTCTCCTCCTGTTATTATTATATATGAGGTCTCCTCCTGTTATTATTATATATGAGGTCTCCTCCTGTTATTATTATATATGAGGTCTCCTCCTGTTATTATTATATATGAGGTCTCCTCCTGTTATTATTATATATGAGGTCTCCTCCTGTTATTATTATATATGAGGTCTCCTCCTGTTATTATTATATATGAGGTCTCCTCCTGTTATTATTATATACGAGGTCTCCTCCTGTTATTATTATATATGAGGTCTCCTCCTGTTATTATTATATATGAGGTCTCCTCCTGTTATTATTATATATGAGGTCTCCTCCTGTTATTATATATGGGGTCTCCTCCTGTTATTATTATATATGAGGTCTCCTCCTGTTATTATTATATATGAGGTCTCCTCCTGTTATTATATATGAGGTCTCCTCCTGTTATTATTATATATGAGGTCTCCTCCTGTTATTATTATATACGAGGTCTCCTCCTGTTATTATTATATATGAGGTCTCCTCCTGTTATTATTATATATGAGGTCTCCTCCTGTTATTATTATATATGAGGTCTCCTCCTGTTATTATATATGAGGTCTCCTCCTGTTATTATTATATATGAGGTCTCCTCCTGTTATTATTATATACGAGGTCTCCTCCTGTTATTATTATATATGAGGTCTCCTCCTGTTATTATTATATATGAGGTCTCCTCCTGTTATTATTATATATGAGGTCTCCTCCTGTTATTATTATATATGAGGTCTCCTCCTGTTATTATTATATATGGGGTCTCCTCCTGTTGTTATTATATATGAGGTCTCCTCCTGTTATTATTATATACGAGGTCTCCTCCTGTTATTATTATATATGAGGTCTCCTCCTGTTATTATTATATATGAAGTCTCCTCCTGTTATTATTATATATGAGGTCTCCTCCTGTTATTATTATATATGAGGTCTCCTCCTGTTATTATATATGGGGTCTCCTCCTGTTATTATTATATATGAGGTCTCCTCCTGTTATTATTATATATGAGGTCTCCTCCTGTTATTATATATGAGGTCTCCTCCTGTTATTATTATATATGAGGTCTCCTCCTGTTATTATTATATATGAGGTCTCCTCCTGTTATTATATATGAGGTCTCCTCCTGTTATTATTATATATGGGGTCTCCTCCTGTTATTATTATATATGGGGTCTCCTCCTGTTATTATTATATATGAGGTCTCCTGTTATTATTATATATGAGGTCTCCTCCTGTTATTATTATATATGAGGTCTCCTCCTGTTATTATTATATATGAGGTCTCCTCCTGTTATTATTATATATGAGGTCTCCTCCTGTTATTATATATGAGGTCTCCTCCTGTTATTATTATATATGGGGTCTCCTCCTGTTATTATTATATATGAGGTCTCCTCCTGTTATTATTATATATGAGGTCTCCTCCTGTTATTATTATATACGAGGTCTCCTCCTGTTATTATTATATATGAGGTCTCCTCCTGTTATTATTATATATGAGGTCTCCTCCTGTTATTATATATGGGGTCTCCTCCTGTTATTATTATATATGAGGTCTCCTGTTATTATTATATATGAGGTCTCCTCCTGTTATTATTATATATGAGGTCTCCTCCTGTTATTATTATATATGAGGTCTCCTCCTGTTATTATTATATATGAGGTCTCCTCCTGTTATTATTATATATGAGGTCTCCTCCTGTTATTATTATATATGAGGTCTCCTCCTGTTATTATTATATATGAGGTCTCCTCCTGTTATTATTATATATGAGGTCTCCTCCTGTTATTATTATATATGAGGTCTCCTCCTGTTATTATATATGAAGTCTCCTCCTGTTATTATTATATACGAGGTCTCCTCCTGTTATTATTATATATGAGGTCTCCTCCTGTTATTATTATATATGGGGTCTCCTCCTGTTATTATTATATATGAGGTCTCCTCCTGTTATTATTATATATGAGGTCTCCTCCTGTTATTATTATATATGAGGTCTCCTCCTGTTATTATTATATATGAGGTCTCCTCCTGTTATTATTATATATGAGGTCTCCTCCTGTTATTATTATATATGGGGTCTCCTCCTGTTATTATTATATATGAGGTCTCCTCCTGTTATTATTATATATGAGGTCTCCTCCTGTTATTATATATGGGGTCTCCTCCTGTTATTATATATGAGGTCTCCTCCTGTTATTATTATATATGAGGTCTCCTCCTGTTATTATTATATATATGAGGTCTCCTCCTGTTATTATTGTATATGAGGTCTCCTCCTGTTATTATTATATATGAGGTCTCCTCCTGTTATTATTATATATGAAGTCTCCTCCTGTTATTATTATATATGAGGTCTCCTCCTGTTATTATTATATATGAGGTCTCCTCCTGTTATTATTATATATGAGGTCTCCTGTTATTATTATATATGAGGTCTCCTCCTGTTATTATTATATACGAGGTCTCCTCCTGTTATTATTATATACGAGGTCTCCTCCTGTTATTATATATGAGGTCTCCTCCTGTTATTATTATATATGAGGTCTCCTCCTGTTATTATATATGATGTCTCCTCCTGTTATTATTATATATGGGGTCTCCTCCTGTTATTATTATATATGGGGTCTCCTCCTGTTATTATATATGAAGTCTCCTCCTGTTATTATTATATATGAGGTCTCCTCCTGTTATTATATATGAGGTCTCCTCCTGTTATTATTATATATGAGGTCTCCTCCTGTTATTATATATGGGGTCTCCTCCTGTTATTATTATATATGAGGTCTCCTCCTGTTATTATTATATATGAGGTCTCCTCCTGTTATTATTATATATGAGGTCTCCTCCTGTTATTATTATATATGAGGTCTCCTCCTGTTATTATTATATATGAGGTCTCCTCCTGTTATTATATATGGGGTCTCCTCCTGTTATTATTATATATGAGGTCTCCTCCTGTTATTATTATATATGAGGTCTCCTCCTGTTATTATTATATATGAGGTCTCCTCCTGTTATTATTATATATGAGGTCTCCTCCTGTTGTTATTATATATGGGGTCTCCTCCTGTTGTTATTATTATATACGAGGTCTCCTCCTGTTGTTATTATATATGGGGTCTCCTCCTGTTATTATTATATACGGGGTCTCCTCCTGTTATTATTATATACGAGGTCTCCTCCTGTTATTATTATATACGAGGTCTCCTCCTGTTATTATTATATATGAGGTCTCCTCCTGTTATTATTATATATGAGGTCTCCTCCTGTTATTATATATGAGGTCTCCTCCTGTTATTATTATATATGAGGTCTCCTCCTGTTATTATTATATATGAGGTCTCCTCCTGTTATTATTATATACGAGGTCTCCTCCTGTTATTATTATATACGAGGTCTCCTCCTGTTATTATTATATATGAGGTCTCCTCCTGTTATTATTATATATGAGGTCTCCTCCTGTTATTATTATATATGAGGTCTCCTCCTGTTATTATATATGGGGTCTCCTCCTGTTATTATTATATACGGGGTCTCCTCCTGTTATTATTATATACGAGGTCTCCTCCTGTTATTATTATATACGAGGTCTCCTCCTGTTATTATTATATATGAGGTCTCCTCCTGTTGTTATTATATATGAGGTCTCCTCCTGTTATTATATATGAGGTCTCCTCCTGTTATTATTATATATGAGGTCTCCTCCTGTTATTATTATATATGAGGTCTCCTCCTGTTATTATTATATATGAGGTCTCCTCCTGTTATTATTATATATGAGGACTCCTCCTGTTATTATTATATATGAGGTCTCCTCCTGTTGTTATTATATATGGGGTCTCCTCCTGTTATTATTATATATGGGGTCTCCTCCTGTTATTATTATATATGGGGTCTCCTCCTGTTATTATATATGAGGTCTCCTCCTGTTATTATTATATATGAGGTCTCCTCCTGTTATTATTATATATGGGGTCTCCTCCTGTTATTATTATATACGGGGTCTCCTCCTGTTATTATTATATACGAGGTCTCCTCCTGTTATTATTATATACGAGGTCTCCTCCTGTTATTATTATATATGAGGTCTCCTCCTGTTATTATTATATATGAGGTCTCCTCCTGTTATTATATATGAGGTCTCCTCCTGTTATTATTATATATGAGGTATCCTCCTGTTATTATATACGAGGTCTCCTCCTGTTATTATTATATACGAGGTCTCCTCCTGTTATTATTATATATGAGGTCTCCTCCTGTTATTATTATATATGAGGTCTCCTCCTGTTATTATTATATATGAGGTCTCCTCCTGTTATTATATATGAGGTCTCCTCCTGTTATTATTATATATGAGGTCTCCTCCTGTTATTATTATATATGAGGTCTCCTCCTGTTATTATTATATATGAGGTCTCCTCCTGTTATTATATATGAGGTCTCCTCCTGTTATTATATATGAGGTCTCCTCCTGTTATTATTATATATGAGGTCTCCTCCTGTTATTATTATATATGAGGTCTCCTCCTGTTATTATTATATATGAGGTCTCCTCCTGTTATTATTATATATGAGGTCTCCTCCTGTTATTATATATGAGGTCTCCTCCTGTTATTATTATATATGAGGTCTCCTCCTGTTATTATTATATATGAGGTCTCCTCCTGTTATTATTATATATGAGGTCTCCTCCTGTTATTATTATATATGGGGTCTCCTCCTGTTATTATTATATATGAAGTCTCCTCCTGTTATTATTATATATGAGGTCTCCTCCTGTTATTATTATATATGAGGTCTCCTCCTGTTATTATTATATATGAGGTCTCCTCCTGTTATTATTATATATGAGGTCTCCTCCTGTTATTATTATATATGAGGTCTCCTCCTGTTATTATTATATATGGGGTCTCCTCCTGTTATTATTATATATGAGGTCTCCTCCTGTTATTATTATATATGGGGTCTCCTCCTGTTATTATTATATATGAGGTCTCCTCCTGTTATTATTATATATGAGGTCTCCTCCTGTTATTATTATATATGAGGTCTCCTCCTGTTATTATATATGAGGTCTCCTCCTGTTATTATTATATATGAGGTCTCCTCCTGTTATTATTATATATGAGGTCTCCTCCTGTTATTATTATATATGAGGTCTCCTCCTGTTATTATTATATATGAGGTCTCCTCCTGTTATTATTATATACGGGGTCTCCTCCTGTTATTATTATATATGGGGTCTCCTCCTGTTATTATTATATATGAGGTCTCCTCCTGTTATTATTATATATGAGGTCTCCTCCTGTTATTATTATATATGGGGTCTCCTCCTGTTATTATTATATATGAGGTCTCCTCCTGTTATTATTATATATGGGGTCTCCTCCTGTTATTAATATATACGGGGTCTCCTCCTGTTATTATTATATATGAGGTCTCCTCCTGTTATTATTATATATGAGGTCTCCTCCTGTTATTGTTATATATGAGGTCTCCTCCTGTTATTATTATATATGAGGTCTCCTCCTGTTATTATTATATATGAGGTCTCCTCCTGTTATTATTATATATGGGGTCTCCTCCTGTTATTATTATATATGAGGTCTCCTCCTGTTATTATTATATATGGGGTCTCCTTCTGTTATTATTATATATGAGGTCTCCTCCTGTTATTATTATATATGAGGTCTCCTCCTGTTATTATTATATATGAGGTCTCCTCCTGTTATTATTATATATGAGGTCTCCTCCTGTTATTATTATATACGAGGTCTCCTCCTGTTATTATTATATATGAGGTCTCCTCCTGTTATTATTATATATGAGGTCTCCTCCTGTTATTATATACGGGGTCTCCTCCTGTTATTATTATATATGGGGTCTCCTCCTGTTATTATATATGAGGTCTCCTCCTGTTATTATTATATATGAGGTCTCCTCCTGCTATTATTATATATGAGGTCTCCTCCTGTTATTATTATATATGAGGTCTCCTCCTGTTATTATTATATATGAGGTCTCCTCCTGTTATTATATACGGGGTCTCCTCCTGTTATTATTATATATGAGGTCTCCTCCTGTTATTATTATATATGAGGTCTCCTCCTGTTATTATATATGAGGTCTCCTCCTGTTATTATATATGAGGTCTCCTCCTGTTATTATTATATATGGGGTCTCCTCCTGTTATTATTATATATGAGGTCTCCTCCTGTTATTATTATATATGGGGTCTCCTCCTGTTATTATTATATATGGGGTCTCCTCCTGTTATTATATATGAGGTCTCCTCCTGTTATTATTATATATGGGGTCTCCTCCTGTTATTATTATATATGAGGTCTCCTCCTGTTATTATTATATATGGGGTCTCCTCCTGTTATTATTATATATGGGGTCTCCTCCTGTTATTATTATATATGAGGTCTCCTCCTGTTATTATTATATATGAGGTCTCCTCCTGTTATTATTATATATGAGGTCTCCTCCTGTTATTATTATATATGAGGTCTCCTCCTGTTATTATATACGGGGTCTCCTCCTGTTATTATTATATATGAGGTCTCCTCCTGTTATTATTATATATGAGGTCTCCCCCTGTTATTATTATATATGGGGTCTCCTCCTGTTATTATTATATATGAGGTCTCCTCCTGTTATTATTATATATGAGGTCTCCTCCTGTTATTATTATATACGAGGTCTCCTCCTGTTATTATTATATATGAGGTCTCCTCCTGTTATTATTATATATGAGGTCTCCTCTTGTTATTATATACGGGGTCTCCTCCTGTTATTATTATATATGGGGTCTCCTCCTGTTATTATATATGAGGTCTCCTCCTGTTATTATTATATATGAGGTCTCCTCCTGTTATTATTATATATGAGGTCTCCTCCTGTTATTATTATATATGAGGTCTCCTCCTGTTATTATTATATATGAGGTCTCCTCCTGTTATTATTATATATGAGGTCTCCTCCTGTTATTATATACGGGGTCTCCTCCTGTTATTATTATATATGAGGTCTCCTCCTGTTATTATTATATATGAGGTCTCCTCCTGTTATTATTATATACGGGGTCTCCTCCTGTTATTATTATATACGAGGTCTCCTCCTGTTATTATATACGGGGTCTCCTCCTGTTATTATTATATATGAGATCTCCTCCTGTTATTATTATATATGAGGTCTCCTCCTGTTATTATTATATATGAGGTCTCCTCCTGTTATTATTATATATGAGGTCTCCTCCTGTTATTATTATATATGAGGTCTCCTCCTGTTATTATTATATATGAGGTCTCCTCCTGTTATTATTATATATGAGGTCTCCTCCTGTTATTATTATATATGAGGTCTCCTCCTGTTATTATTATATATGAGGTCTCCTCCTGTTATTATTATATATGAGGTCTCCTCCTGTTATTATATATGAGGTCTCCTCCTGTTATTATATATGAGGTCTCCTCCTGTTATTATTATATATGGGGTCTCCTCCTGTTATTATTATATATGAGGTCTCCTCCTGTTATTATTATATATGGGGTCTCCTCCTGTTATTATTATATATGGGGTCTCCTCCTGTTATTATATATGAGGTCTCCTCCTGTTATTATTATATATGAGGTCTCCTCCTGTTATTATTATATATGAGGTCTCCTCCTGTTATTATTATATATGAGGTCTCCTCCTGTTATTATTATATATGAGGTCTCCTCCTGTTATTATTATATATGGGGTCTCCTCCTGTTATTATTATATATGAGGTCTCCTCCTGTTATTATTATATATGAGGTCTCCTCCTGTTATTATTATATATGAGGTCTCCTCCTGTTATTATTATATATGAGGTCTCCTCCTGTTATTATTATATATGAGGTCTCCTCCTGTTATTATTATATATGAGGTCTCCTCCTGTTATTATTATATATGAGGTCTCCTCCTGTTATTATTATATATGAGGTCTCCTCCTGTTATTATTATATATGGGGTCTCCTCCTGTTATTATTATATATGAGGTCTCCTCCTGTTATTATTATATATGAGGTCTCCTCCTGTTATTATTATATATGAGGTCTCCTCCTGTTATTATTATATATGAGGTCTCCTCCTGTTATTATTATATATGGGGTCTCCTCCTGTTATTATTATATATGAGGTCTCCTCCTGTTATTATTATATATGAGGTCTCCTCCTGTTATTATTATATATGAGGTCTCCTCCTGTTATTATATACGGGGTCTCCTCCTGTTATTATTATATATGAGGTCTCCTCCTGTTATTATTATTATATATGAGGTCTCCCCCTGTTATTATTATATATGGGGTCTCCTCCTGTTATTATTATATATGAGGTCTCCTCCTGTTATTATTATATATGAGGTCTCCTCCTGTTATTATTATATATGAGGTCTCCTCCTGTTATTATTATATATGAGGTCTCCTCCTGTTATTATTATATATGAGGTATCCTCCTGTTATTATATATGAGGTCTCCTCCTGTTATTATTATATATGGGGTCTCCTCCTGTTATTATTATATATGAGGTCTCCTCCTGTTATTATTATATATGAGGTCTCCTCCTGTTATTATTATATATGAGGTCTCCTCCTGTTATTATTATATACGAGGTCTCCTCCTGTTATTATTATATATGAGGTCTCCTCCTGTTATTATATATGAGGTCTCCTCCTGTTATTATTATATATGAGGTCTCCTCCTGTTATTATTATATATGGGGTCTCCTCCTGTTATTATTATATATGAGGTCTCCTCCTGTTATTATATATATGAGGTCTCCTCCTGTTATTATTATATATATGAGGTCTCCTCCTGTTATTATTATATATGAGGTCTCCTCCTGTTATTATTATATATGGGGTCTCCTCCTGTTATTATTATATATGAGGTCTCCTCCTGTTATTATTATATATGGGGTCTCCTCCTGTTATTATTATATATGGGGTCTCCTCCTGTTATTATTATATATGAGGTCTCCTCCTGTTATTATTATATATGAGGTCTCCTCCTGTTATTATTATATATGGGGTCTCCTCCTGTTATTATTATATATGGGGTCTCCTCCTGTTATTATTATATATGGGGTCTCCTCCTGTTATTATTATATATGAGGTCTCCTCCTGTTATTATTATATATGAGGTCTCCTCCTGTTGTTATTATATATGGGGTCTCCTCCTGTTATTATTATATACGGGGTCTCCTCCTGTTATTATTATATACAAGGTCTCCTCCTGTTATTATTATATACGAGGTCTCCTCCTGTTATTATTATATACGGGGTCTCCTCCTGTTATTATTATATATGAGGTCTCCTCCTGTTATTATTATATATGAGGTCTCCTCCTGTTATTATTATATATGAGGTCTCCTCCTGTTATTATTATATATGAGGTCTCCTCCTGTTATTATTATATATGGGGTCTCCTCCTGTTATTATTATATATGGGGTCTCCTCCTGTTATTATTATATATGGGGTCTCCTCCTGTTATTATTATATATGAGGTCTCCTCCTGTTATTATTATATATGAGGTCTCCTCCTGTTGTTATTATATATGGGGTCTCCTCCTGTTATTATTATATACGGGGTCTCCTCCTGTTATTATTATATACAAGGTCTCCTCCTGTTATTATTATATACGAGGTCTCCTCCTGTTATTATTATATACGGGGTCTCCTCCTGTTATTATTATATATGAGGTCTCCTCCTGTTATTATTATATATGAGGTCTCCTCCTGTTATTATTATATATGAGGTCTCCTCCTGTTATTATTATATATGAGGTCTCCTCCTGTTATTATTATATATGGGGTCTCCTCCTGTTATTATTATATATGAGGTCTCCTCCTGTTATTATATATGGGGTCTCCTCCTGTTATTATTATATATGGGGTCTCCTCCTGTTATTATTATATATGGGGTCTCCTCCTGTTATTATTATATATGAGGTCTCCTCCTGTTATTATTATATATGAGGTCTCCTCCTGTTATTATTATATATGAGGTCTCCTCCTGTTATTATTATATATGAGGTCTCCTCCTGTTATTATTATATATGAGGTCTCCTCCTGTTATTATTATATATGAGGTCTCCTCCTGTTATTATTATATATGAGGTCTCCTCCTGTTATTATTATATATGAGGTCTCCTCCTGTTATTATTATATATGGGGTCTCCTCCTGTTATTATTATATATGAGGTCTCCTCCTGTTGTTATTATTATATATGAGGTCTCCTCCTGTTATTATTATATATGAGGTCTCCTCCTGTTATTATTATATATGAGGTCTCCTCCTGTTATTATTATATATGAGGTCTCCTCCTGTTATTATTATATATGAGGTCTCCTCCTGTTATTATTATATATGAGGTCTCCTCCTGTTATTATTATATATGAGGTCTCCTCCTGTTATTATTATATATGAGGTCTCCTCCTGTTATTATTATATATGGGGTCTCCTCCTGTTATTATTATATATGAGGTCTCCTCCTGTTATTATTATATATGAGGTCTCCTCCTGTTATTATTATATATGGGGTCTCCTCCTGTTATTATATATGAGGTCTCCTCCTGTTATTATTATATATGAGGTCTCCTCCTGTTATTATATATGAGGTCTCCTCCTGTTATTATTATATATGGGGTCTCCTCCTGTTATTATATACGGGGTCTCCTCCTGTTATTATATATGAGGTCTCCTCCTGTTATTATTATATATGAGGTCTCCTCCTGTTATTATTATATATGAGGTCTCCTCCTGTTATTATTATATATGAGGTCTCCTCCTGTTATTATTATATATGGGGTCTCCTCCTGTTATTATATATGGGGTCTCCTCCTGTTATTATTATATATGAGGTCTCCTCCTGTTATTATTATATATGAGGTCTCCTCCTGTTATTATTATATATGAGGTCTCCTCCTGTTATTATTATATATGAGGTCTCCTCCTGTTATTATTATATATGGGGTCTCCTCCTGTTATTATTATATACGAGGTCTCCTCCTGTTATTATTATATATGAGGTCTCCTCCTGTTATTATTATATATGAGGTCTCCTCCTGTTATTATATATGAGGTCTCCTCCTGTTATTATTATATATGAGGTCTCCTCCTGTTATTATTATATATGAGGTTTCCTCCTGTTATTATTATATATGAGGTCTCCTCCTGTTATTATTATATATGAGGTCTCCTCCTGTTATTATTATATATGAGGTTTCCTCCTGTTATTATATACGAGGTCTCCTCCTGTTATTATTATATACGAGGTCTCCTCCTGTTATTATTATATATGAGGTCTCCTCCTGTTATTATTATATATGGGGTCTCCTCCTGTTATTATTATATATGAGGTCTCCTCCTGTTATTATTATATATGAGGTCTCCTCCTGTTATTATATATGAGGTCTCCTCCTGTTATTATTATATACGAGGTCTCCTCCTGTTATTATTATATACGAGGTCTCCTCCTGTTATTATTATATATGAGGTCTCCTCCTGTTATTATTATATATGAGGTCTCCTCCTGTTATTATTATATATGGGGTCTCCTCCTGTTATTATATATGAGGTCTCCTCCTGTTATTATTATATATGAGGTCTCCTCCTGTTATTATTATATATGAGGTCTCCTCCTGTTATTATTATATATGAGGTCTCCTCCTGTTATTATATATGAGGTCTCCTCCTGTTATTATTATATATGAGGTCTCCTCCTGTTATTATATATGAGGTCTCCTCCTGTTATTATATATGGGGTCTCCTCCTGTTATTATTATATATGGGGTCTCCTCCTGTTATTATTATATATGAGGTCTCCTCCTGTTATTATTATATATGAGGTCTCCTCCTGTTATTATTATATATGAGGTCTCCTCCTGTTATTATTATATACGAGGTCTCCTCCTGTTATTATTATATATGAGGTCTCCTCCTGTTATTATTATATATGAGGTCTCCTCCTGTTATTATATATGAGGTCTCCTCCTGTTATTATTATATATGAGGTCTCCTCCTGTTATTATTATATTTGGGGTCTCCTCCTGTTATTATTATATATGAGGTCTCCTCCTGTTATTATATATGGGGTCTCCTCCTGTTATTATTATATATGAGGTCTCCTGTTATTATTATATATGAGGTCTCCTCCTGTTATTATTATACATGAGGTCTCCTCCTGTTATTATTATATATGGGGTCTCCTCCTGTTATTATTATATATGAGGTCTCCTCCTGTTATTATTATATATGAGGTCTCCTCCTGTTATTATTATATATGAGGTCTCCTCCTGTTATTATTATATATGAGGTCTCCTCCTGTTATTATTATATATGGGGTCTCCTCCTGTTATTATTATATATGGGGTCTCCTCCTGTTATTATTATATATGAGGTCTCCTCCTGTTATTATTATATATGAGGTCTCCTCCTGTTATTATATATATCAGGTCTCCTCCTGTTATTATTATATATGAGGTCTCCTCCTGTTATTATTATATATGAGGTCTCCTCCTGTTATTATTATATATGAGATCTCCTCCTGTTATTATTATATATGAGGTCTCCTCCTGTTATTATTACATATGAGGTTTCCTCCTGTTATTATATATGAGGTCTCCTCCTGTTATTATTATATATGAGGTCTCCTCCTGTTATTATTATATATGAGGTCTCCTCCTGTTATTATTATATATGAGGTCTCCTCCTGTTATTATATATGAGGTCTCCTCCTGTTATTATTATATATGAGGTCTCCTCCTGTTATTATATATGAGGTCTCCTCCTGTTATTATTATATATGAGGTCTCCTCCTGTTATTATTATATATGAGGTCTCCTCCTGTTATTATTATATATGGGGTCTCCTCCTGTTATTATTATATATGAGGTCTCCTCCTGTTATTATATATGGGGTCTCCTCCTGTTATTATTATATATGGGGTCTCCTCCTGTTATTATTATATATGAGGTCTCCTCCTGTTATTATTATATATGAGGTCTCCTCCTGTTATTATTATATATGAGGTCTCCTCCTGTTATTATTATATATGAGGTCTCCTCCTGTTATTATTATATATGAGGTCTCCTCCTGTTATTATTATATATGAGGTCTCCTCCTGTTATTATTATATATGAGGTCTCCTCCTGTTATTATTATATATGAGGTCTCCTCCTGTTATTATTATATATGAGGTCTCCTCCTGTTATTATTATATATGAGGTCTCCTCCTGTTATTATTATATATGAGGTCTCCTCCTGTTATTATTATATATGAGGTCTCCTCCTGTTATTATATATGAAGTCTCCTCCTGTTATTATTATATATGAGGTCTCCTCCTGTTATTATTATATATGAGGTCTCCTCCTGTTATTATTATATATGAGGTCTCCTCCTGTTATTATTATATATGAGGTCTCCTCCTGTTATTATTATATATGAGGTCTCCTCCTGTTATTATATATGAGGTCTCCTCCTGTTATTATTATATATGAGGTCTCCTCCTGTTATTATATATGAGGTCTCCTCCTGTTATTATTATATATGGGGTCTCCTCCTGTTATTATTATATATGAGGTCTCCTCCTGTTATTATTATATATGAGGTCTCCTCCTGTTATTATATATGAGGTCTCCTCCTGTTATTATTATATATGAGGTCTCCTCCTGTTATTATTATATATGAGGTCTCCTCCTGTTATTATTATATATGAGGTCTCCTCCTGTTATTATATATGAGGTCTCCTCCTGTTATTATTATATATGAGGTCTCCTCCTGTTATTATTATATATGAAGTCTCCTCCTGTTATTATTATATATGAGGTCTCCTCCTGTTATTATTATATATGAGGTCTCCTCCTGTTATTATATATGAGGTCTCCTCCTGTTATTATTATATATGAGGTCTCCTCCTGTTATTATTATATATGAGGTCTCCTCCTGTTATTATTATATATGGGGTCTCCTCCTGTTATTATTATATATGAGGTCTCCTCCTGTTATTATTATATATGAGGTCTCCTCCTGTTATTATTATATATGAGGTCTCCTCCTGTTATTATTATATATGAGGTCTCCTCCTGTTATTATTATATATGAGGTCTCCTCCTGTTATTATTATATATGAGGTCTCCTCCTGTTATTATTATATATGAGGTCTCCTCCTGTTATTATTATATATGAGGTCTCCTCCTGTTATTATTATATATGAGGTCTCCTCCTGTTATTATTATATATGAGGTCTCCTCCTGTTATTATTATATATGAGGTCTCCTCCTGTTATTATTATATATGAGGTCTCCTCCTGTTATTATTATATATGAGGTCTCCTCCTGTTATTATTATATATGAGGTCTCCTCCTGTTATTATTATATATGAGGTCTCCTCCTGTTATTATTATATACGGGGTCTCCTCCTGTTATTATTATATATGAGGTCTCCTCCTGTTATTATTATATATGAGGTCTCCTCCTGTTATTATTATATATGAGGTCTCCTCCTGTTATTATTATATATGAGGTCTCCTCCTGTTATTATTATATATGAGGTCTCCTCCTGTTATTATTATATATGAGGTCTCCTCCTGTTATTATTATATATGAGGTCTCCTCCTGTTATTATTATATATGAGGTCTCCTCCTGTTATTATTATATATGAGGTCTCCTCCTGTTATTATTATATATGAGGTCTCCTCCTGTTATTATTATATACGAGGTCTCCTCCTGTTATTATTATATATGGGGTCTCCTCCTGTTATTATTATATATGAGGTCTCCTCCTGTTATTATTATATATGAGGTCTCCTCCTGTTATTATATATGAGGTCTCCTCCTGTTATTATTATATATGAGGTCTCCTCCTGTTATTATTATATATGGGGTCTCCTCCTGTTATTATATATGAGGTCTCCTCCTGTTATTATATATGAGGTCTCCTCCTGTTATTATTATATATGAGGTCTCCTCCTGTTATTATTATATATGAGGTCTCCTCCTGTTATTATTATATATGAGGTCTCCTCCTGTTATTATATATGGGGTCTCCTCCTGTTATTATTATATATGAGGTATCCTCCTGTTATTATTATATATGAGGTCTCCTCCTGTTATTATTATATATGAGGTCTCCTCCTGTTATTATTATATATGAGGTCTCCTCCTGTTATTATTATATATGAGGTCTCCTCCTGTTATTATTATATATGAGGTCTCCTCCTGTTATTATATACGAGGTCTCCTCCTGTTATTATTATATATGAGGTCTCCTCCTGTTATTATTATATATGAGGTCTCCTCCTGTTATTATATATGAGGTCTCCTCCTGTTATTATTATATATGAGGTCTCCTCCTGTTATTATTATATATGAGGTCTCCTCCTGTTATTATTATATATGGGGTCTCCTCCTGTTATTATTATATACGAGGTCTCCTCCTGTTATTATTATATATGAGGTCTCCTCCTGTTATTATTATATATGAGGTCTCCTCCTGTTATTATTATATATGGGGTCTCCTCCTGTTATTATTATATATGGGGTCTCCTCCTGTTATTATTATATATGAGGTCTCCTCCTGTTATTATTATATATGAGGTCTCCTCCTGTTATTATTATATATGAGGTCTCCTCCTGTTATTATTATATATGGGGTCTCCTCCTGTTATTATTATATATGAGGTCTCCTCCTGTTATTATATATGAGGTCTCCTCCTGTTATTATATATGGGGTCTCCTCCTGTTATTATTATATATGGGGTCTCCTCCTGTTATTATTATATATGAGGTCTCCTACTGTTATTATTATATATGGGGTCTCCTCCTGTTATTATATATGAGGTCTCCTCCTGTTATTATTATATATGAGGTTTCCTCCTGTTATTATTATATATGAGGTCTCCTCCTGTTATTATTATATATGAGGTCTCCTCCTGTTATTATTATATATGAGGTCTCCTCCTGTTATTATTATATATGAGGTCTCCTCCTGTTATTATTATATATGAGGTCTCCTCCTGTTATTATTATATATGAGGTCTCCTCCTGTTATTATTATATATGAGGTCTCCTCCTGTTATTATTATATATGAGGTATCCTCCTGTTATTATTATATATGAGGTCTCCTCCTGTTATTATTATATATGAGGTCTCCTCCTGTTATTATTATATATGAGGTCTCCTCCTGTTATTATTATATATGAGGTCTCCTCCTGTTATTATTATATATGAGGTCTCCTCCTGTTATTATTATATATGAGGTCTCCTCCTGTTATTATATATGAGGTCTCCTCCTGTTATTATATATGGGGTCTCCTCCTGTTATTATTATATATGGGGTCTCCTCCTGTTATTATTATATATGAGGTCTCCTCCTGTTATTATTATATATGAGGTCTCCTCCTGTTATTATATATGAGGTCTCCTCCTGTTATTATTATATATGAGGTCTCCTCCTGTTATTATTATATATGGGGTCTCCTCCTGTTATTATTATATATGAGGTCTCCTCCTGTTATTATTATATACGGGGTCTCCTCCTGTTATTATTATATACGAAGTCTCCTCCTGTTATTATTATATATGAGGTCTCCTCCTGTTATTATTATATATGAGGTCTCCTCCTGTTATTATTATATATGAGGTCTCCTCCTGTTGTTATTATTATATATGGGGTCTCCTCCTGTTATTATATACGAAGTCTCCTCCTGTTATTATTATATATGAGGTCTCCTCCTGTTATTATTATATATGAGGTCTCCTCCTGTTATTATTATATATGAGGTCTCCTCCTGTTATTATTATATACGAGGTCTCCTCCTGTTATTATTATATATGAGGTCTCCTCCTGTTATTATTATATATGGGGTCTCCTCCTGTTATTATTATATATGAGGTCTCCTCCTGTTATTATTATATATGAGGTCTCCTCCTGTTATTATTATATACGAGGTCTCCTCCTGTTATTATTATATATGAGGTCTCCTCCTGTTATTATTATATATGAGGTCTCCTCCTGTTATTATTATATATGAGGTCTCCTCCTGTTATTATTATATATGAGGTCTCCTCCTGTTATTATTATATATGGGGTCTCCTGTTATTATTATATATGAGGTCTCCTCCTGTTATTATTATATACGAGGTCTCCTCCTGTTATTATTATATATGAGGTCTCCTCCTGTTATTATTATATATGAGGTCTCCTCCTGTTATTATTATATATGAGGTCTCCTCCTGTTATTATTATATATGGGGTCTCCTCCTGTTATTATTATATATGAGGTCTCCTCCTGTTATTATTATATACGGGGTCTCCTCCTGTTATTATTATATATGAGGTCTCCTCCTGTTATTATTATATATGAGGTCTCCTCCTGTTATTATTATATATGAGGTCTCCTCCTGTTATTATTATATATATGAGGTCTCCTCCTGTTATTATTATATATGAGGTCTCCTGTTATTATTATATATGGGGTCTCCTCCTGTTATTATTATATATGGGGTCTCCTCCTGTTATTATATATGAGGTCTCCTCCTGTTATTATTATATATGAGGTCTCCTCCTGTTATTATATATGGGGTCTCCTCCTGTTATTATTATATATGAGGTCTCCTCCTGTTATTATTATATATGAGGTCTCCTCCTGTTATTATTATATATGAGGTCTCCTCCTGTTATTATTATATATGAGGTCTCCTCCTGTTATTATTATATATGAGGTCTCCTCCTGTTATTATTATATACGGGGTCTCCTCCTGTTATTATTATATATGAGGTCTCCTCCTGTTATTATTATATATGAGGTCTCCTCCTGTTATTATTATATATGAGGTCTCCTCCTGTTATTATTATATATGAGGTCTCCTCCTGTTATTATTATATATGAGGTCTCCTCCTGTTATTATTATATATGAGGTCTCCTCCTGTTATTATTATATATGAGGTCTCCTCCTGTTATTATATATGAGGTCTCCTCCTGTTATTATTATATATGAGGTCTCCTCCTGTTATTATTATATATGAGGTCTCCTCCTGTTATTATTATATATGAGGTCTCCTCCTGTTATTATTATATATCAGGTCTCCTCCTGTTATTATTATATATGGGGTCTCCTCCTGTTATTATTATATATGAGGTCTCCCCCTGTTATTATTATATATGGGGTCTCCTCCTGTTATTATTATATATGAGGTCTCCTCCTGTTATTATTATATACGGGGTCTCCTCCTGTTATTATATATGAGGTCTCCTCCTGTTATTATATACGAGGTCTCCTCCTGTTATTATTATATATGAGGTCTCCTCCTGTTATTATTATATATGAGGTCTCCTCCTGTTATTATTATATATGAGGTCTCCTCCTGTTATTATTATATATGAGGTCTCCTCCTGTTATTATTATATACGAGGTCTCCTCCTGTTATTATTATATATGAGGTCTCCTCCTGTTATTATTATATATGAGGTCTCCTCCTGTTATTATATATGAGGTCTCCTCCTGTTATTATTATATATGAGGTCTCCTCCTGTTATTATTATATATGAGGTCTCCTCCTGTTATTATTATATATGAGGTCTCCTCCTGTTATTATTATATATGAGGTCTCCTCCTGTTATTATTATATACGAGGTCTCCTCCTGTTATTATTATATATGAGGTCTCCTCCTGTTATTATTATATATGGGGTCTCCTCCTGTTATTATTATATATGAGGTCTCCTCCTGTTATTATTATATATGAGGTCTCCTCCTGTTATTATTATATACGAGGTCTCCTCCTGTTATTATTATATATGAGGTCTCCTCCTGTTATTATTATATATGAGGTCTCCTCCTGTTATTATTATATATGAGGTCTCCTCCTGTTATTATTATATATGAGGTCTCCTCCTGTTATTATTATATATGGGGTCTCCTGTTATTATTATATATGAGGTCTCCTCCTGTTATTATTATATACGAGGTCTCCTCCTGTTATTATTATATATGAGGTCTCCTCCTGTTATTATTATATATGAGGTCTCCTCCTGTTATTATTATATATGAGGTCTCCTCCTGTTATTATTATATATGGGGTCTCCTCCTGTTATTATTATATATGAGGTCTCCTCCTGTTATTATTATATACGGGGTCTCCTCCTGTTATTATTATATATGAGGTCTCCTCCTGTTATTATTATATATGAGGTCTCCTCCTGTTATTATTATATATGAGGTCTCCTCCTGTTATTATTATATATATGAGGTCTCCTCCTGTTATTATTATATATGAGGTCTCCTGTTATTATTATATATGGGGTCTCCTCCTGTTATTATTATATATGGGGTCTCCTCCTGTTATTATATATGAGGTCTCCTCCTGTTATTATTATATATGAGGTCTCCTCCTGTTATTATATATGGGGTCTCCTCCTGTTATTATTATATATGAGGTCTCCTCCTGTTATTATTATATATGAGGTCTCCTCCTGTTATTATTATATATGAGGTCTCCTCCTGTTATTATTATATATGAGGTCTCCTCCTGTTATTATTATATATGGGGTCTCCTCCTGTTATTATTATATATGAGGTCTCCCCCTGTTATTATTATATATGGGGTCTCCTCCTGTTATTATTATATATGAGGTCTCCTCCTGTTATTATTATATACGGGGTCTCCTCCTGTTATTATATATGAGGTCTCCTCCTGTTATTATATACGAGGTCTCCTCCTGTTATTATTATATATGAGGTCTCCTCCTGTTATTATTATATATGAGGTCTCCTCCTGTTATTATTATATATGAGGTCTCCTCCTGTTATTATTATATATGAGGTCTCCTCCTGTTATTATTATAAATGAGGTCTCCTCCTGTTATTATATATGGGGTCTCCTCCTGTTGTTATTATTATATATGAGGTCTCCTCCTGTTATTATTATATATCAGGTCTCCTCCTGTTATTATTATATATGAGGTCTCCTCCTGTTATTATTATATATGAGGTCTCCTCCTGTTATTATTATATATGAGGTATCCTCCTGTTATTATTATATATGAGGTCTCCTCCTGTTATTATTATATATGAGGTCTCCTCCTGTTATTATTATATATGAGGTATCCTCCTGTTATTATTATATATGAGGTCTCCTCCTGTTATTATTATATATGAGGTCTCCTCCTGTTATTATTATATATGAGGTCTCCTCCTGTTATTATTATATATGAGGTCTCCTCCTGTTATTATTATATATGAAGTCTCCTCCTGTTATTATTATATATGAGGTCTCCTCCTGTTATTATTATATATGAGGTCTCCTCCTGTTATTATTATATATGGGGTCTCCTCCTGTTATTATTATATATGAGGTCTCCTCCTGTTATTATTATATATGAGGTCTCCTCCTGTTATTATTATATATGGGGTCTCCTCCTGTTATTATTATATATGAGGTCTCCTCCTGTTATTATTATATATGAGGTCTCCTCCTGTTATTATTATATATGAGGTCTCCTCCTGTTATTATTATATATGAGGTCTCCTCCTGTTATTATTATATATGAGGTCTCCTCCTGTTATTATTATATATGAGGTCTCCTCCTGTTATTATTATATATGAGGTCTCCTCCTGTTATTATTATATATGAGGTCTCCTCCTGTTATTATTATATATGAGGTCTCCTCCTGTTATTATATATGAGGTCTCCTCCTGTTATTATATATGGGGTCTCCTCCTGTTATTATTATATATGGGGTCTCCTCCTGTTATTATTATATATGAGGTCTCCTCCTGTTATTATTATATATGAGGTCTCCTCCTGTTATTATATATGAGGTCTCCTCCTGTTATTATTATATATGAGGTCTCCTCCTGTTATTATTATATATGGGGTCTCCTCCTGTTATTATTATATATGAGGTCTCCTCCTGTTATTATTATATACGGGGTCTCCTCCTGTTATTATTATATACGAAGTCTCCTCCTGTTATTATTATATATGAGGTCTCCTCCTGTTATTATTATATATGAGGTCTCCTCCTGTTATTATTATATATGAGGTCTCCTCCTGTTGTTATTATTATATATGGGGTCTCCTCCTGTTATTATATACGAAGTCTCCTCCTGTTATTATTATATATGAGGTCTCCTCCTGTTATTATTATATATGAGGTCTCCTCCTGTTATTATTATATATGAGGTCTCCTCCTGTTATTATTATATACGAGGTCTCCTCCTGTTATTATTATATATGAGGTCTCCTCCTGTTATTATTATATATGGGGTCTCCTCCTGTTATTATTATATATGAGGTCTCCTCCTGTTATTATTATATATGAGGTCTCCTCCTGTTATTATTATATACGAGGTCTCCTCCTGTTATTATTATATATGAGGTCTCCTCCTGTTATTATTATATATGAGGTCTCCTCCTGTTATTATTATATATGAGGTCTCCTCCTGTTATTATTATATATGAGGTCTCCTCCTGTTATTATTATATATGGGGTCTCCTGTTATTATTATATATGAGGTCTCCTCCTGTTATTATTATATACGAGGTCTCCTCCTGTTATTATTATATATGAGGTCTCCTCCTGTTATTATTATATATGAGGTCTCCTCCTGTTATTATTATATATGAGGTCTCCTCCTGTTATTATTATATATGGGGTCTCCTCCTGTTATTATTATATATGAGGTCTCCTCCTGTTATTATTATATACGGGGTCTCCTCCTGTTATTATTATATATGAGGTCTCCTCCTGTTATTATTATATATGAGGTCTCCTCCTGTTATTATTATATATGAGGTCTCCTCCTGTTATTATTATATATATGAGGTCTCCTCCTGTTATTATTATATATGAGGTCTCCTGTTATTATTATATATGGGGTCTCCTCCTGTTATTATTATATATGGGGTCTCCTCCTGTTATTATATATGAGGTCTCCTCCTGTTATTATTATATATGAGGTCTCCTCCTGTTATTATATATGGGGTCTCCTCCTGTTATTATTATATATGAGGTCTCCTCCTGTTATTATTATATATGAGGTCTCCTCCTGTTATTATTATATATGAGGTCTCCTCCTGTTATTATTATATATGAGGTCTCCTCCTGTTATTATATATGAGGTCTCCTCCTGTTATTATTATATATGAGGTCTCCTCCTGTTATTATTATATATGAGGTCTCCTCCTGTTATTATTATATATGAGGTCTCCTCCTGTTATTATTATATATCAGGTCTCCTCCTGTTATTATTATATATGGGGTCTCCTCCTGTTATTATTATATATGAGGTCTCCCCCTGTTATTATTATATATGGGGTCTCCTCCTGTTATTATTATATATGAGGTCTCCTCCTGTTATTATTATATACGGGGTCTCCTCCTGTTATTATATATGAGGTCTCCTCCTGTTATTATATACGAGGTCTCCTCCTGTTATTATTATATATGAGGTCTCCTCCTGTTATTATTATATATGAGGTCTCCTCCTGTTATTATTATATATGAGGTCTCCTCCTGTTATTATTATATATGAGGTCTCCTCCTGTTATTATATATGAGGTCTCCTCCTGTTATTATTATATATGAGGTCTCCTCCTGTTATTATTATATATGAGGTCTCCTCCTGTTATTATTATATATGAGGTCTCCTCCTGTTATTATTATATATGAGGTCTCCTCCTGTTATTATTATATACGAGGTCTCCTCCTGTTATTATTATATATGAGGTCTCCTCCTGTTATTATTATATATGGGGTCTCCTCCTGTTATTATTATATATGAGGTCTCCTCCTGTTATTATTATATATGAGGTCTCCTCCTGTTATTATTATATACGAGGTCTCCTCCTGTTATTATTATATATGAGGTCTCCTCCTGTTATTATTATATATGAGGTCTCCTCCTGTTATTATTATATATGAGGTCTCCTCCTGTTATTATTATATATGAGGTCTCCTCCTGTTATTATTATATATGGGGTCTCCTGTTATTATTATATATGAGGTCTCCTCCTGTTATTATTATATACGAGGTCTCCTCCTGTTATTATTATATATGAGGTCTCCTCCTGTTATTATTATATATGAGGTCTCCTCCTGTTATTATTATATATGAGGTCTCCTCCTGTTATTATTATATATGGGGTCTCCTCCTGTTATTATTATATATGAGGTCTCCTCCTGTTATTATTATATACGGGGTCTCCTCCTGTTATTATTATATATGAGGTCTCCTCCTGTTATTATTATATATGAGGTCTCCTCCTGTTATTATTATATATGAGGTCTCCTCCTGTTATTATTATATATATGAGGTCTCCTCCTGTTATTATTATATATGAGGTC
Source organism: Rhinoderma darwinii (assembly GCF_050947455.1). Lineage (NCBI taxonomy): Eukaryota > Metazoa > Chordata > Amphibia > Anura > Rhinodermatidae > Rhinoderma > Rhinoderma darwinii. The sequence goes on from NW_027463817.1 coordinate 52,531, forward strand.
TCCTGTTATTATTATATATGGGGTCTCCTCCTGTTATTATTATATATGGGGTCTCCTCCTGTTATTATATATGAGGTCTCCTCCTGTTATTATTATATATGAGGTCTCCTCCTGTTATTATATATGGGGTCTCCTCCTGTTATTATTATATATGAGGTCTCCTCCTGTTATTATTATATATGAGGTCTCCTCCTGTTATTATTATATATGAGGTCTCCTCCTGTTATTATTATATATGAGGTCTCCTCCTGTTATTATATATGAGGTCTCCTCCTGTTATTATTATATATGAGGTCTCCTCCTGTTATTATTATATATGAGGTCTCCTCCTGTTATTATTATATATGAGGTCTCCTCCTGTTATTATTATATATGAGGTCTCCTCCTGTTATTATTATATATGGGGTCTCCTCCTGTTATTATTATATATGAGGTCTCCCCCTGTTATTATTATATATGGGGTCTCCTCCTGTTATTATTATATATGAGGTCTCCTCCTGTTATTATTATATACGGGGTCTCCTCCTGTTATTATATATGAGGTCTCCTCCTGTTATTATATACGAGGTCTCCTCCTGTTATTATTATATATGAGGTCTCCTCCTGTTATTATTATATATGAGGTCTCCTCCTGTTATTATTATATATGAGGTCTCCTCCTGTTATTATTATATATGAGGTCTCCTCCTGTTATTATTATAAATGAGGTCTCCTCCTGTTATTATATATGGGGTCTCCTCCTGTTGTTATTATTATATATGGGGTCTCCTCCTGTTATTATATATGAGGTCTCCTCCTGTTATTATTATATATGGGGTCTCCTCCTGTTATTATATTTGGGGTCTCCTCCTGTTATTATTATATATGGGGTCTCCTCCTGTTATTATTATATATGGGGTCTCCTCCTGTTATTATTATATATGAGGTCTCCTCCTGTTATTATTATATATGAGGTCTCCTCCTGTTATTATTATATATGAGGTCTCCTCCTGTTATTATTATATATGAGGTCTCCTCCTGTTATTATTATATATGAGGTCTCCTCCTGTTATTATTATATATGAGGTCTCCTCCTGTTATTATTATATATGAGGTCTCCTCCTGTTATTATTATATATGGGGTCTCCTCCTGTTATTATTATATATGAGGTCTCCTCCTGTTATTATATATGAGGTCTCCTCCTGTTATTATTATATATGGGGTCTCCTCCTGTTATTATTATATATGGGGTCTCCTCCTGTTATTATATTTGGGGTCTCCTCCTGTTATTATTATATATGGGGTCTCCTCCTGTTATTATTATATATGGGGTCTCCTCCTGTTATTATTATATATGAGGTCTCCTCCTGTTATTATTATATATGAGGTCTCCTCCTGTTATTATTATATATGGGGTCTCCTCCTGTTATTATTATATATGAGGTCTCCTCCTGTTATTATTATATATGAGGTCTCCTCCTGTTATTATTATATACGAGGTCTCCTCCTGTTATTATTATATATGAGGTCTCCTCCTGTTATTATATATGAGGTCTCCTCCTGTTATTATTATATATGAGGTCTCCTCCTGTTATTATATATGAGGTCTCCTCCTGTTATTATTATATATGAGGTCTCCTCCTGTTATTATTATATATGAGGTCTCCTCCTGTTATTATTATATATGAGGTCTCCTCCTGTTATTATTATATACGGGGTCTCCTCCTGTTATTATTATATATGAGGTCTCCTCCTGTTATTATTATATATGAGGTCTCCTCCTGTTATTATTATATATGAGGTCTCCTCCTGTTATTATTATATATGAGGTCTCCTCCTGTTATTATTATATATGAGGTCTCCTCCTGTTATTATATATGAGGTCTCCTCCTGTTATTATTATATACGAGGTCTCCTCCTGTTATTATTATATACGAGGTCTCCTCCTGTTATTATTATATACGAGGTCTCCTCCTGTTATTATTATATATGAGGTCTCCTCCTGTTATTATTATATATGAGGTCTCCTCCTGTTGTTATTATTATATACGGGGTCTCCTCCTGTTATTATTATATATGAGGTCTCCTCCTGTTATTATTATATATGAGGTCTCCTCCTGTTATTATTATATATGGGGTCTCCTCCTGTTATTATTATATATGGGGTCTCCTCCTGTTATTATTATATATGGGGTCTCCTCCTGTTATTATTATATATGGGGTCTCCTCCTGTTATTATTATATATGGGGTCTCCTCCTGTTATTATTATATATGGGGTCTCCTCCTGTTATTATTATATATGAGGTCTCCTCCTGTTATTATAAATGAGGTCTCCTCCTGTTATTATTATATATGAGGTCTCCTCCTGTTATTATTATATATGAGGTCTCCTCCTGTTATTATATATGGGGTCTCCTCCTGTTATTATTATATATGAGGTCTCCTCCTGTTATTATTATATATGAGGTCTCCTCCTGTTATTATTATATATGAGGTCTCCTCCTGTTATTATTATATATGAGGTCTCCTCCTGTTATTATTATATACGGGGTCTCCTCCTGTTATTATATATGAGGTCTCCTCCTGTTATTATATATGAGGTCTCCTCCTGTTATTATTATATATGGGGTCTCCTCCTGTTATTATTATATATGGGGTCTCCTCCTGTTATTATTATATATGGGGTCTCCTCCTGTTATTATTATATATGAGGTCTCCTCCTGTTATTATTATATATGAGGTCTCCTCCTGTTATTATTATATATGAGGTCTCCTCCTGTTATTATTATATATGAAGTCTCCTCCTGTTATTATTATATATGAGGTCTCCTCCTGTTATTATTATATATGAGGTCTCCTCCTGTTATTATTATATATGAGGTCTCCTCCTGTTATTATATATGGGGTCTCCTCCTGTTATTATTATATATGAGGTCTCCTCCTGTTGTTATTATTATATATGAGGTCTCCTCCTGTTATTATTATATATGAGGTCTCCTCCTGTTATTATTATATATGGGGTCTCCTCCTGTTATTATTATATATGAGGTCTCCTCCTGTTATTATTATATATGAGGTCTCCTCCTGTTATTATTATATATGAGGTCTCCTCCTGTTATTATTATATATGAGGTCTCCTCCTGTTATTATTATATATGAGGTCTCCTCCTGTTATTATTATATATGAGGTCTCCTCCTGTTATTATTATATATGAGGTCTCCTGTTATTATTATATATGAGGTCTCCTCCTGTTATTATTATATATGAGGTCTCCTCCTGTTATTATATATGGGGTCTCCTCCTGTTATTATTATATATGAGGTCTCCTCCTGTTATTATTATATATGAGGTCTCCCCCTGTTATTATTATATATGAGGTCTCCTCCTTTTATTATATATGAGGTCTCCTCCTGTTATTATTATATATGAGGTCTCCTCCTGTTATTATTATATATGAGGTCTCCTCCTGTTATTATTATATATGAGGTCTCCTCCTGTTATTATTATATATGAGGTCTCCTCCTGTTATTATTATATATGAGGTCTCCTCCTGTTATTATTATATATGAGGTCTCCTCCTGTTATTATTATATATGGGGTCTCCTCCTGTTATTATATATGAGGTCTCCTCCTGTTATTATTATATATGAGGTCTCCTCCTGTTATTATATATGAGGTCTCCTCCTGTTATTATTATATATGAGGTCTCCTCCTGTTATTATATATGGGGTCTCCTCCTGTTATTATTATATACGAGGTCTCCTCCTGTTATTATTATATATGAGGTCTCCTCCTGTTATTATTATATATGAGGTCTCCTCCTGTTATTATATATGGGGTCTCCTCCTGTTATTATTATATATGAGGTCTCCTCCTGTTATTATATATGAGGTCTCCTCCTGTTATTATTATATACGAGGTCTCCTCCTGTTATTATTATATATGAGGTCTCCTCCTGTTATTATATATGAGGTCTCCTCCTGTTATTATTATATATGAGGTCTCCTCCTGTTATTATTATATACGGGGTCTCCTCCTGTTATTATATATGGGGTCTCCTCCTGTTATTATTATATACGGGGTCTCCTCCTGTTATTATATATGGGGTCTCCTCCTGTTATTATTATATACGGGGTCTCCTCCTGTTATTATATATGAGGTCTCCTCCTGTTATTATTATATATGAGGTCTCCTCCTGTTATTATTATATATGAGGTCTCCTCCTGTTATTATTATATATGAGGTCTCCTCCTGTTATTATTATATATGAGGTCTCCTCCTGTTATTATTATATATGAGGTCTCCTCCTGTTATTATTATATATGAGGTCTCCTCCTGTTATTATTATATATGAGGTCTCCTCCTGTTATTATTATATATGAGGTCTCCTCCTGTTATTATATATGAGGTCTCCTCCTGTTATTATTATATACGAGGTCTCCTCCTGTTATTATATATGAGGTCTCCTCCTGTTATTATTATATACGGGGTCTCCTCCTGTTATTATATATGGGGTCTCCTCCTGTTATTATTATATACGGGGTCTCCTCCTGTTATTATATATGGGGTCTCCTCCTGTTATTATTATATACGGGGTCTCCTCCTGTTATTATATATGAGGTCTCCTCCTGTTATTATTATATATGAGGTCTCCTCCTGTTATTATTATATATGAAGTCTCCTCCTGTTATTATTATATATGGGGTCTCCTCCTGTTATTATATATGAGGTCTCCTCCTGTTATTATTATATATGAGGTTTCCTCCTGTTATTATTATATACGAGGTCTCCTCCTGTTATTATTATATATGGGGTCTCCTCCTGTTATTATTATATATGAGGTCTCCTCCTGTTATTATTATATATGGGGTCTCCTCCTGTTATTATTATATATGAGGTCTCCTCCTGTTATTATTATATATGAGGTCTCCTCCTGTTATTATTATATATGAGGTCTCCTCCTGTTATTATTATATATGAGGTCTCCTCCTGTTATTATTATATATGAGGTCTCCTCCTGTTATTATTATATATGAGGTCTCCTCCTGTTATTATTATATATGAGGTCTCCTCCTGTTATTATTATATATGAGGTCTCCTCCTGTTATTATTATATATGAGGTCTCCTCCTGTTATTATTATATATGAGGTCTCCTCCTGTTATTATTATATATGAGGTCTCCTCCTGTTATTATTATATATGAGGTCTCCTCCTGTTATTATTATATATGGGGTCTCCTCCTGTTATTATATATGAGGTCTCCTCCTGTTATTATTATATATGGGGTCTCCTCCTGTTATTATTATATATGAGGTCTCCTCCTGTTATTATTATATATGGGGTCTCCTCCTGTTATTATATATGGGGTCTCCTCCTGTTATTATTATATACGGGGTCTCCTCCTGTTATTATTATATACGGGGTCTCCTCCTGTTATTATTATATATGGGGTCTCCTCCTGTTATTATATATGAGGTCTCCTGTTATTATTATATATGGGGTCTCCTCCTGTTATTATTATATACGGGGTCTCCTCCTGTTATTATTATATACGGGGTCTCCTCCTGTTATTATTATATATGGGGTCTCCTCCTGTTATTATTATATATGGGGTCTCCTCCTGTTGTTATTATTATATATGAGGTCTCCCCCTGTTATTATTATATATGGGGTCTCCTCCTGTTATTATTATATATGAGGTCTCCCCCTGTTATTATTATATATGGGGTCTCCTCCTGTTATTATTATATATGAGGTCTCCTCCTGTTATTATTATATATGAGGTCTCCTCCTGTTATTATTATATATGAGGTCTCCCCCTGTTATTATTATATATGGGGTCTCCTCCTGTTATTATTATATATGAGGTCTCCCCCTGTTATTATTATATATGGGGTCTCCTCCTGTTATTATTATATATGAGGTCTCCTCCTGTTATTATTATATATGCGGTCTCCTCCTGTTATTATTATATATGAGGTCTCCTCCTGTTATTATTATATATGAGGTCTCCTCCTGTTATTATTATATATGAGGTCTCCTCCTGTTATTATTATATATGAGGTCTCCTCCTGTTATTATTATATATGAGGTCTCCTCCTGTTATTATTATATATGAGGTCTCCTCCTGTTATTATTATATATGAGGTCTCCTCCTGTTATTATTATATATGAGGTCTCCTCCTGTTATTATTATATATGAGGTCTCCTCCTGTTATTATTATATATGAGGTCTCCTCCTGTTATTATTATATATGAGGTCTCCTCCTGTTATTATTATATATGAGGTCTCCTCCTGTTATTATTATATATGAGGTCTCCTCCTGTTATTATTATATATGAGGTCTCCTCCTGTTATTATTATATATGAGGTCTCCTCCTGTTATTATTATATATGAGGTCTCCTCCTGTTATTATTATATATGAGGTCTCCTCCGGTTATTATTATATATGAGGTCTCCTCCTGTTATTATTATATATGAGGTCTCCTCCTGTTATTATTATATATGAGGTCTCCTCCTGTTATTATTATATATGAGGTCTCCTGTTATTATTATATATGGGGTCTCCTCCTGTTATTATTATATATGGGGTCTCCTCCTGTTATTATTATATACGGGGTCTCCTCCTGTTATTATTATATATGAGGTCTCCTCCTGTTATTATTATATATGAGGTCTCCTCCTGTTATTATTATATATGGGGTCTCCTCCTGTTATTATTATATATGAGGTCTCCTCCTGTTATTATTATATATGAGGTCTCCTCCTGTTATTATTATATATGGGGTCTCCTCCTGTTATTATTATATATGAGGTCTCCTCCTGTTATTATTATATATGAGGTCTCCTCCTGTTATTATTATATACGAGGTCTCCTCCTGTTATTATTATATACGGGGTCTCCTCCTGTTATTATTATATATGAGGTCTCCTCCTGTTATTATTATATATGAGGTCTCCTCCTGTTATTATTATATATGAGGTCTCCTCCTGTTATTATATATGAGGTCTCCTCCTGTTATTATTATATATGAGGTCTCCTCCTGTTATTATTATATATGAGGTCTCCTCCTGTTATTATTATATATGAGGTTTCCTCCTGTTATTATTATATATGAGGTCTCCTCCTGTTGTTATTATATATGGGGTCTCCTCCTGTTATTATTATATATGAGGTCTCCTCCTGTTATTATTATATATGAGGTCTCCTCCTGTTATTATTATATATGAGGTCTCCTCCTGTTATTATTATATATGAGGTCTCCTCCTGTTATTATTATATACGAGGTCTCCTCCTGTTATTATTATATACGGGGTCTCCTCCTGTTATTATTATATATGAGGTCTCCTCCTGTTATTATTATATATGAGGTCTCCTCCTGTTATTATTATATATGAGGTCTCCTCCTGTTATTATTATATATGAGGTCTCCTCCTGTTATTATTATATATGAGGTCTCCTCCTGTTATTATATATGAGGTCTCCTCCTGTTATTATTATATATGAGGTCTCCTCCTGTTATTATTATATATGGGGTCTCCTCCTGTTATTATTATATATGGGGTCTCCTCCTGTTATTATTATATATGAGGTCTCCTCCTGTTATTATTATATATGAGGTCTCCTCCTGTTATTATTATATATGGGGTCTCCTCCTGTTATTATTATATATGAGGTCTCCTCCTGTTATTATTATATATGAGGTCTCCTCCTGTTATTATTATATATGAGGTCTCCTCCTGTTATTATTATATATGAGGTCTCCTCCTGTTATTATATATGGGGTCTCCTCCTGTTATTATTATATATGAGGTCTCCTCCTGTTATTATTATATATGAGGTCTCCTCCTGTTATTATTATATATGGGGTCTCCTCCTGTTATTATATATGAGGTCTCCTCCTGTTATTATTATATATGAGGTCTCCTCCTGTTATTATTATATATGAGGTCTCCTCCTGTTATTATTATATATGGGGTCTCCTCCTGTTATTATTATATATGAGGTCTCCTCCTGTTATTATTATATATGGGGTCTCCTCCTGTTATTATTATATATGAGGTCTCCTCCTGTTATTATTATATACGAGGTCTCCTCCTGTTATTATTATATATGAGGTCTCCTCCTGTTATTATTATATATGAGGTCTCCTCCTGTTATTATTATATATGAGGTCTCCTCCTGTTATTATTATATATGAGGTCTCCTCCTGTTATTATTATATATGAGGTCTCCTCCTGTTATTATTATATATGAGGTCTCCTCCTGTTATTATATATGAGGTCTCCTCCTGTTATTATTATATACGGGGTCTCCTCCTGTTATTATATATGAGGTCTCCTCCTGTTATTATTATGTATGAGGTCTCCTCCTGTTATTATTATATATGAGGTCTCCTCCTGTTATTATTATATATGAGGTCTCCTCCTGTTATTATTATATATGAGGTCTCCTCCTGTTATTATTATATATGAGGTCTCCTCCTGTTATTATATATGAGGTCTCCTCCTGTTATTATTATATACGGGGTCTCCTCCTGTTATTATATATGAGGTCTCCTCCTGTTATTATTATGTATGAGGTCTCCTCCTGTTGTTATTATTATATATGAGGTCTCCTCCTGTTATTATTATATATGGGGTCTCCTCCTGTTATTATTATATATGAGGTCTCCTCCTGTTATTATTATATATGGGGTCTCCTCCTGTTATTATATATGAGGTCTCCTCCTGTTATTATTATATATGAGGTCTCCTCCTGTTATTATTATATATGAGGTCTCCTCCTGTTATTATTATATATGAGGTCTCCTCCTGTTATTATTATATATGGGGTCTCCTCCTGTTATTATTATATATGAGGTCTCCTCCTGTTATTATTATATATGAGGTCTCCTCCTGTTATTATTATATATGAGGTCTCCTCCTGTTATTATTATATATGAGGTCTCCTCCTGTTATTATTATATATGGGGTCTCCTCCTGTTATTATTATATATGAGGTCTCCTCCTGTTATTATTATATATGAGGTCTCCTCCTGTTATTATTATATATGAGGTCTCCTCCTGTTATTATTATATATGAGGTCTCCTCCTGTTATTATTATATATGGGGTCTCCTCCTGTTATTATTATATATGAGGTCTCCTCCTGTTATTATTATATATGAGGTCTCCTCCTGTTATTATTATATATGAGGTCTCCTCCTGTTATTATTATATATGAGGTCTCCTCCTGTTATTATTATATTTGGGGTCTCCTCCTGTTATTATTATATATGAGGTCTCCTCCTGTTATTATTATATATGAGGTCTCCTCCTGTTATTATTATATATGAGGTCTCCTCCTGTTATTATTATATATGAGGTCTCCTCCTGTTATTATATATGAGGTCTCCTCCTGTTATTATTATATATGAGGTCTCCTCCTGTTATTATATATATGAGGTCTCCTCCTGTTATTATTATATATGAGGTCTCCTCCTGTTATTATTATATATGGGGTCTCCTCCTGTTATTATTATATACGGGGTCTCCTCCTGTTATTATTATATACGGGGTCTCCTCCTGTTATTATTATATATGAGGTCTCCTCCTGTTATTATATATGAGGTCTCCTCCTGTTATTATTATATATGAGGTCTCCTCCTGTTATTATTATATATGAGGTCTCCTCCTGTTATTATTATACATGAGGAGGTGTTGTATATATGGTGTAGAGGATACTGGAGGTGTAGATACATGAGGAGGTCTTGTATATACAGTGTAGGGTATATGAGGAGGTCTTGTATATACAGTGTAGGAGGTGTCGGTTGTGTAGGGTATATGAGGAGGTCTTGTATATACAGTGTAGGGGGTATCGGTTGTGTAGTGTACATGTGGAGCTCTTGTATATACAGTGTAGGGGGTATCGTTTGTGTAGAGTATATGAGGAGGTCTTGTATATACAGTGTAGGGGGTGTCGGTTGTGTAGGGTATATGAGGAGGTCTTGTATATACAGTGTAGATGGTATCGGTTGTGTAGGGTATATGAGGAGGTCTTGTATATACAGTGTAGGGGGTATCGGTTGTGTAGGGTATATGAGGAGGTCTTGTATATACAGTGTAGTGGGTATTGGTTGTGTAGGGTATATGAGGAGGTCTTGTATATACAGTGTAGTGGATATTGGTTGTGTAGGGTATATGAGGAGGTCTTGTGTATACAGTGTAGGGGTGTCGGTTGTGTAGGGTATATGAGGAGGTCTTGTATATACAGTATAGGGGGTATTGGTTGTGTAGGGTATATGAGGAGGTCTTGTATATACAGTGTTGGGGGTATCGTTTGTGTTGGGTATATGAGGAGGTCTTGTATATACAGTGCAGGGTATAAGAGGAGGTCTTGTATATACAGTGTAGGGGTGTCGGTTGTGTAGGGTATATGAGGAGGTATTGTATATACAGTTTAGGGGGTATTGGTTGTGTAGGGTATAGGAGGAGGTCTTGTATATACAGTGTAGAGGGTATTGGTTGTGTAGGGTATATGAGGAGGTCTTGTATATACAGTGTAGGGTATATGAGGAGGTCTTGTATATACAGTGTAGAGGGTATTGGTTGTGTAGGGTGTATGAGGAGGTCTTGTATATACAGTGTAGGGGTGTCGGTTGTGTAGGGTATATGAGGAGGTCTTGTATATACAGTGTAGGGGGTGTCGGTTGTGTAGGGTATATGAGGAGGTCTTGTATATACAGTGTAGCGGGTATCGGTTGTGTAGGGTATATGAGGAGGTCTTGTATATACAGTATAGGGGGTATTGGTTGTGTAGGGTATATGAGGAGGTCTTGTATATACAGTGTAGGGTATATGAGGAGGTCTTGTATATACAGTGTAGAGGGTATCGGTTGTGTAGGGTATATGAGGATGTCTTGTATATACAGTGTAGAGGGTATCGGTTGTGTAGGGTATATGAGGAGGTCTTGTATATACAGTGTAGGGGGTATCGGTTGTGTAGGGTGTATGAGGAGGTCTTGTATATACAGTGTAGGGGTGTCGGTTGTGTAGGGTATATGAGGAGGTCTTGTATATACAGTGTAGGGGGTATCGGTTGTGTAGGGTATATAAGGAGGTCTTGTATATACAGTGTAGGGGGTGTCTGTTGTGTAGGGTATATGAGGAGGTCTTGTATATACAGTGTAGGGGGTATCGGTTGTGTAGTGTATATGAGGTGGTCTTGTGTATAAAGTGTAGAGGGTATTCGTTGTGTAGGGTATATGAGGATGTCTTGTATATACAGTGTAGAGGGTATCGGTTGTGTAGGGTATATGAGGAGGTCTTGTATATACAGTGTAGGGGGTGTCGGTTGTGTAGGGTATATGAGGAGGTCTTGTATATACAGTGTAGTGGGTATTGGTTGTGTACGGTATATGAGGAGGTTTTGTATATACAGTGTAGAGGGTATCGGTTGTGTAGGGTATATGAGGAGGTCTTGTATATACAGTGTAGGGGGTATTGGTTGTGTAGTGTATATGAGGAGGTCTTGTATATACAGTGTAGGGGGTGTCGGTTGTGTAGGGTATATGAGGAGGTGTTGTATATACAGTGTAGGGGGTATTGGTTGTGTAGGGTATATGAGGAGGTCTTGTATATACAGTGTAGGGGGTGTTGGTTGTGTAGGGTATATGCAGAGATCTTGTATATAAAGTGTAGGGGGTGTCGGTTGTGTAGGGTATATGAGGAGGTCCTGTATATACAGTGTAGGGGGTATTGGTTGTGTAGGGTATAGGAGGAGGTCTTGTATATACAGTGTAGAGGGTATTGGTTGTGTAGGGTATATGAGGTCTTGTATATACAGTGTAGAGGGTATTGGTTGTGTAGGGTATATGAGGAGGTCTTGTATATACAGTGTAGGGTATATGAGGAGGTCTTGTATATACAGTGTAGAGGGTATTGGTTGTGTAGGGTGTATGAGGAGGTCTTGTATATACAGTGTAGGGGTGTCGGTTGTGTAGGGTATATGAGGAGGTCTTGTATATACAGTGTAGGGGGTGTCGGTTGTGTAGGGTATATGAGGAGGTCTTGTATATACAGTGTAGCGGGTATCGGTTGTGTAGGGTATATGAGGAGGTCTTGTATATACAGTATAGGGGGTATTGGTTGTGTAGGGTATATGAGGAGGTCTTGTATATACAGTGTAGGGGGTATCGGTTGTGTAGGGTGTATGAGGAGGTCTTGTATATACAGTGTAGGGGTGTCGGTTGTGTAGGGTATATGAGGAGGTCTTGTATATACAGTGTAGGGGGTGTCGGTTGTGTAGGGTATATGAGGAGGTCTTGTATATACAGTGTACCGGGTATCGGTTGTGTAGTGTATATGAGGTGGTCTTGTATATACAGTGTAGAGGGTATTCGTTGTGTAGGGTATATGAGGAGGACTTGTATATACAGTGTAGAGGGTATCGGTTGTGTAGGGTATATGAGGAGGTCTTGTATATACAGTGTAGGGGTGTCGGTTGTGTAGGGTATATGAGGAGGTCTTGTATATACAGTGTAGGGTATATGAGGAGGTCTTGTATATACAGTGTAGAGGGTATCGGTTGTGTAGGGTATATGAGGAGGTCTTGTATATACAGTGTAGGGGGTATTGGTTGTGTAGGGTATGTGAGGAGGTCTTGTATATACAGTGTAGAGGGTATCAGTTATGTAGTGTATATGAGGAGGTCTTGTACATACAGTGTAGTGGGTATCGATTGTGTAGTGTATATGAGGAGGTCTTGTATATACAGTGTAGCGGGTATCGGTTGTGTAGGGTATATGAGGAGGTCTTGTATATACAGTATAGGGGGTATTGGTTGTGTAGGGTATATGAGGAGGTCTTGTATATACAGTGTAGGGGGTATCGGTTGTGTAGGGTGTATGAGGAGGTCTTGTATATACAGTGTAGGGGTGTCGGTTGTGTAGGGTATATGAGGAGGTCTTGTATATACAGTGTAGGGGGTGTCGGTTGTGTAGGGTATATGAGGAGGTCTTGTATATACAGTGTACCGGGTATCGGTTGTGTAGTGTATATGAGGTGGTCTTGTATATACAGTGTAGAGGGTATTCGTTGTGTAGGGTATATGAGGAGGTCTTGTATATACAGTGTAGGGGGTGTCGGTTGTGTAGGGTATATGAGGAGGTCTTGTGTATATACAGTGTAGGGTATATGAGGAGGTCTTGTATATACAGTGTAGAGGGTATCGGTTGTGTAGGGTATATGAGGAGGTCTTGTATATACAGTGTAGGGGGTATTGGTTGTGTAGGGTATGTGAGGAGGTCTTGTATATACAGTGTAGAGGGTATCAGTTATGTAGTGTATATGAGGAGGTCTTGTACATACAGTGTAGTGGGTATCGATTGTGTAGTGTATATGAGGAGGTCTTGTATATACAGTGTAGATGGTATCGGTTGTGTAAGGTATGTGAGGAGGTCTTGTATATACAGTGTAGAGGTTATTGGTTGTGTAGGGTATATGAAGAGGTCTAGTATACGCAGTGTAGGGTATATGAGGAGGTCTTGTATATACAGTGTAGGGGGTATCGGTTGTGTAGGGTATATAAGGAGGTCTTGTATATACAGTGTAGGGGGTGTCGGTTGTGTAGGGTATATGCGGATGTCTTGTATATACAGTGTAGGGGGTATCGGTTGTGTAGTGTATATGAGGTGGTCTTGTATATAAAGTGTAGAGGGTATTCGTTCTGTAGGGTATATGAGGATGTCTTGTATATACAGTGTAGAGGGTATCGGTTGTGTAGGGTATATGAGGAGGTCTTGTATATACAGTGTAGGGGGTGTCGGTTGTGTAGGGGGTATATGAGGAGGTCTTGTATATACAGTGTAGTGGGTATTGGTTGTGTACGGTATATGAGGAGGTCTTGTATATACAGTGTAGAGGGTATCGGTTGTGTAGGGTATATGAGGAGGTCTTGTATATACAGTGTAGGGGGTATTGGTTGTGTAGGGTATATGAGGAGGTCTTGTATATACAGTGTAGGGGGTGTCGGTTGTGTAGGGTATATGCAGAGATCTTGTATATAAAGTGTAGGGGGTGTCGGTTGTGTAGGGTATATGAGGAGGTCTTGTAGATACAGTGTAGGGGGTATTGGTTGTGTAGGGTATATGAGGAGGTCTTGTATATACAGTGTAGGGGGTATTGGTTGTGTAGGGTATAGGAGGAGGTCTTGTATATACAGTGTAGAGGGTATTGGTTGTGTAGGGTATATGAGGTCTTGTATATACAGTGTAGAGGGTATTGGTTGTGTAGGGTATATGAGGAGGTCTTGTATATACAGTGTAGGGTATATGAGGAGGTCTTGTATATACAGTGTAGAGGGTATTGGTTGTGTAGGGTGTATGAGGAGGTCTTGTATATACAGTGTAGGGGTGTCGGTTGTGTAGGGTATATGAGGAGGTCTTGTATATACAGTGTAGGGGGTGTCGGTTGTGTAGGGTATATGAGGAGGTCTTGTATATACAGTGTAGCGGGTATCGGTTGTGTAGGGTATATGAGGAGGTCTTGTATATACAGTATAGGGGGTATTGGTTGTGTAGGGTATATGAGGAGGTCTTGTATATACAGTGTAGGGGGTATCGGTTGTGTAGGGTGTATGTGGAGGTCTTGTATATACAGTGTAGGGGTGTCGGTTGTGTAGGGTATATGAGGAGGTCTTGTATATACAGTGTAGGGGGTGTCGGTTGTGTAGGGTATATGAGGAGGTCTTGTATATACAGTGTACCGGGTATCGGTTGTGTAGTGTATATGAGGTGGTCTTGTATATACAGTGTAGAGGGTATTCGTTGTGTAGGGTATATGAGGAGGACTTGTATATACAGTGTAGAGGGTATCGGTTGTGTAGGGTATATGAGGAGGTCTTGTATATACAGTGTAGGGGGTGTCGGTTGTGTAGGGTATATGAGGAGGTCTTGTATATACAGTGTAGGGTATATGAGGAGGTCTTGTATATACAGTGTAGAGGGTATCGGTTGTGTAGGGTATATGAGGAGGTCTTGTATATACAGTGTAGGGGGTATTGGTTGTGTAGGGTATGTGAGGAGGTCTTGTATATACAGTGTAGAGGGTATCGGTTATGTAGTGTATATGAGGAGGTCTTGTATATACAGTGTAGAGGGTATCGGTTGTGTAAGGTATGTGACGAGGTCTTGTATATACAGTGTAGAGGGTATTGGTTGTGTAGGGTATATGAAGAGGTCTTGTATACACAGTGTAGGGTATATGAGGAGGTCTTGTATATTCAGTGTAGTGGGTATCGGTTGTGTAGGGTATATGAGGAGGTCTTGTATATACAGTGTAGGGTATAAGAGGAGGTCTTGTATATACAGTGTAGGGGTGTCGGTTGTGTAGGGTATATGAGGAGGTCTTGTATATACAGTTTAGGGGGTATTGGTTGTGTAGGGTATAGGAGGAGATCTTGTATATACAGTGTAGAGGGTATTGGTTGTGTAGGGTATATGAGGTCTTGTATATACAGTGTAGAGGGTATTGGTTGTGTAGGGTATATGAGGAGGTCTTGTATATGAGGAGGTCTTGTATATACAGTGTAGAGGGTATTGGTTGTGTAGGGTGTATGAGGAGGTCTTGTATATACAGTGTAGGGGTGTCGGTTGTGTAGGGTATATGAGGAGGTCTTGTATATACAGTGTAGGGGGTGTCGGTTGTGTAGGGTATATGAGGAGGTCTTGTATATACAGTGTAGCGGGTATCGGTTGTGTAGGGTATATGAGGAGGTCTTGTATATACAGTATAGGGGGTATTGGTTGTGTAGGGTATATGAGGTGGTCTTGTATATACAGTGTAGGGGGTATTGGTTGTGTAGGGTATATGAGGTGGTCTTGTATATACAGTGTAGGGGTGTCGGTTGTGTATGGTATATGAGGAGGTCTTGTATATACAGTGTAGGGGTGTCGGTTGTGTAGGGTATATGAGGAGGTCTTGTATATACAGTGTAGCGGGTATCGGTTGTGTAGGGTATATGAGGAGGTCTTGTATATACAGTATAGGGGGTATTGGTTGTGTAGGGTATATGAGGAGGTCTTGTATATACAGTGTAGGGGGTATCGGTTGTGTAGGGTGTATGAGGAGGTCTTGTATATACAGTGTAGGGGTGTCGGTTGTGTAGGGTATATGAGGAGGTCTTGTATATACAGTGTAGGGGGTGTCGGTTGTGTAGGGTATATGAGGAGGTCTTGTATATACAGTGTACCGGATATCGGTTGTGTAGGGTATATGAGGAGGTCTTGTATATACAGTATAGGGGGTATTGGTTGTGTAGGGTATATGAGGAGGTCTTGTATATACAGTGTAGGGTATATAAGGAGGTCTTGTATATACAGTGTCGGTTGTGTAGGGTATATGAGTAGGTCTTGTATATACAGTGTAGGGGGTATCGGTTGTGTAGTGTATATGAGGTGGTCTTGTATATACAGTGTAGATTGTATTCGTTGTGTAGGGTATATGAGGAGGACTTGTATATACAGTGTAGAGGGTATCGGTTGTGTAGGGTATATGAGGAGGTCTTGTATATACAGTGTAGGGGGTGTCGGTTGTGTAGGGTATATGAGGTGGTCTTGTATATACAGTGTAGGGTATATGAGGAGGTCTTGTATATACAGTGTAGAGGGTATCGGTTGTGTAGGGTATATGAGGAGGTCTTGTATATACAGTGTAGGGGGTATTGGTTGTGTAGGGTATGTGAGGAGGTCTTGTATATACAGTGTAGAGGGTATCGGTTATGTAGTGTATATGAGGAGGTCTTGTATATACAGTGTAGTGGGTATCGATTGTGTAGTGTATATGAGGAGGTCTTGTATATACAGTGTAGAGGGTATCGGTTGTGTAAGGTATGTGAGGAGGTCTTGTATATACAGTGTAGAGGGTATTGGTTGTGTAGGGTATATGAAGAGGTCTTGTATACACAGTGTAGGGTATATGAGGATGTCTTGTATATTCAGTGTAGTGGGTATCGGTTGTGTAGGGTATATGAGGAGGTCTTGTATATACAGTGTAGGGTATAAGAGGAGGTCTTGTATATACAGTGTAGGGGTGTCGGTTGTGTAGGGTATATGAGGAGGTATTGTATATACAGTTTAGGGGGTATTGGTTGTGTAGGGTATAGGAGGAGGTCTTGTATATACAGTGTAGAGGGTATTGGTGTGTAGGGTATATGAGGTCTTGTATATACAGTGTAGAGGGTATTGGTTGTGTAGGGTATTTGAGGATGTCTTGTATATACAGTGTAGGGTATATGAGGAGGTCTTGTATATACAGTGTAGAGGGTATTGGTTGTGTAGGGTGTATGAGGAGGTCTTGTATATACAGTGTAGGGGTGTCGGTTGTGTAGGGTATATGAGGAGGTCTTGTATATACAGTGTAGGGGGTGTCGGTTGTGTAGGGTATATGAGGAGGTCTTGTTTATACAGTGTAGCGGGTATCGGTTGTGTAGGGTATATGAGGAGGTCTTGTATATACAGTATAGGGGGTATTGGTTGTGTAGGGTATATGAGGAGGTCTTGTATATACAGTGTAGGGGGTATCGGTTGTGTAGGGTGTATGAGGAGGTCTTGTATATACAGTGTAGGGGTGTCGGTTGTGTAGGGTATATGAGGAGGTCTTGTATATACAGTGTAGGGGGTATCGGTTGTGTAGGGTATATGAGGAGGTCATGTATATACATTATAGGGGGTATTGGTTGTGTAGGGTATATGAGGAGGTCTTGTATATACAGTGTAGAGGGTATCGGTTGTGTAGGGTATATGAGGAGGTCTTGTATATACAGTGTAGGGGGTGTCGGTTGTGTAGGGTATATGAGGAGGTCTTGTATATACAGTGTAGGGTATATGAGGAGGTCTTGTATATACAGTGTAGAGGGTATCGGTTGTGTAGGGTATATGAGGAGGTCTTGTATATACAGTGTAGGGGATATTGGTTGTGTAGGGTATGTGAGGAGGTCTTGTATATACAGTGTAGAGGGTATCAGTTATGTAGTGTATATGAGGAGGTCTTGTATATACAGTGTAGTGGGTATCGATTGTGTAGTGTATATGAGGAGGTCTTGTATATACAGTGTAGAGGGTATCGGTTGTGTAAGGTATGTGAGGAGGTCTTGTATATACAGTGTAGGGTATATAAGGAGGTCTTGTATATACAGTGTAGGGGGTGTCGGTTGTGTAGGGTATATGAGGAGGTCTTGTATATAAAGTGTAGAGGGTATTCATTGTGTAGGGTATATAAGGAGGTCTTGTATATACAGTGTAGGGGGTATCGGTTGTGTAGTGTATATGAGGTGGTCTTGTATATAAAGTGTAGAGGGTATTCGTTGTGTAGGGTATATGAGGATGTCTTGTATATACAGTGTAGGGGGTATCGGTTGTGTAGTGTATATGAGGTGGTCTTGTATATAAAGTGTAGAGGGTATTCGTTGTGTAGGGTATATGAGGATGTCTTGTATATACAGTGTAGAGGGTATCGGTTGTGTAGGGTATATGAGGAGGTCTTGTATATACAGTGTAGGGGGTGTCGGTTGTGTAGGGTATATGAGGAGGTCTTGTATATACAGTGTAGTGGGTATTGGTTGTGTACGGTATATGAGGAGGTCTTGTATATACAGTGTAGAGGGTATCTGTTGTGTAGGGTATATGAGGAGGTCTTGTATATACAGTGTAGGGGGTATCGGTTGTGTAGGGTATATGTGGAGGTCTTGTATATACAGTATAGGGGGTGTCGGTTGTGTAGGGTATATGAGGAGGTCTTGTATATATAGTATAGAGGATATCGGTTGTGTAGGGTATATGAGGAGGTCTTGTATATACAGTGTAGGGGGTATTGGTTGTGTAGGGTGTATGAGGAGGTCTTGTATATACAGTGTAGGGGGTATTGGTTGTGTAGTGTATATGAGGAGGTCTTGTATATACAGTATAGAGGGTATCGGTTGTGTAGGATATATGAGGAGGTCTTGTATATACAGTGTAGAGGGTATTGGTTGTGTAGGGTATATGAGGAGGTCTTGTATATACAGTGTAGGGGGTGTCGGTTGTGTAGGGTATATGCAGAGATCTTGTATATAAAGTGTAGGGGGTGTCGGTTGTGTAGGGTATATGAGGAGGTCTTGTAGATACAGTGTAGGGGGTATTGGTTGTGTAGGGTATATGAGGAGGTCTTGTATATACAGTGTAGGTGGTATTGGTTGTGTAGGGTATAGGAGGAGGTCTTGTATATACAGTGTAGAGGGTATTGGTTGTGTAGGGTATATGAGGTCTTGTATATACAGTGTAGAGGGTATTGGTTGTGTAGGGTATATGAGGAGGTCTTGTATATACAGTGTAGGGTATATGAGGAGGTCTTGTATATACAGTGTAGGGGTGTCGGTTGTGTAGGGTATATGAGGAGGTCTTGTATATACAGTGTAGGGGGTGTCGGTTGTGTAGGGTATATGAGGAGGTCTTGTATATACAGTGTAGCGGGTATCGGTTGTGTAGGGTATATGAGGAGGTCTTGTATATACAGTATAGGGGGTATTGGTTGTGTAGGGTATATGAGGAGGTCTTGTATATACAGTGTAGGGGGTATCGGTTGTGTAGGGTGTATGAGGAGGTCTTGTATATACAGTGTAGGGGTGTCGGTTGTGTAGGGTATATGAGGAGGTCTTGTATATACAGTGTAGGGGGTGTCGGTTGTGTAGGGTATATGAGGAGGTCTTGTATATACAGTGTACCGGGTATCGGTTGTGTAGGGTATATGAGGAGGTCTTGTATATACAGTATAGGGGGTATTGGTTGTGTAGGGTATATGAGGAGGTCTTGTATATACAGTGTAGGGGGTGTCGGTTGTGTAGGGTATATGAGGAGGTCTTGTATATACAGTGTAGGGTATATAAGGAGGTCTTGTATATACAGTGTAGGGGGTGTCGGTTGTGTAGGGTATATGAGGAGGTCTTGTATATACAGTGTAGGGGGTATCGTTTGTGTAGTGTATATGAGGTGGTCTTGTATATACAGTGTAGAGGGTATTCGTTGTGTAGTGTATATGAGGAGGTCTTGTATATACAGTGTAGAGGGTGTCGGTTGTGTAGGGTATATGAGGAGGTCTTGTATATACAGTGTAGGGGGTGTCGGTTGTGTAGGTTATATGAGGAGGTCTTGTATATACAGTGTTGGGTATATGAGGAGGTCTTGTATATACAGTGTAGAGGGTATCGGTTGTGTAGGGTATATGAGGAGGTCTTGTATATACCGTGTAGGTGGTATCGGTTGTGTAGGGTATATGTGGAGGTCTTGTATATACAGTGTAGAGGGTATCGGTTGTGTAGGGTATATGAGGAGGTCTTGTATATACAGTGAAGGGGGTGTCGGTTGTGTAGGGTATATGAGGAGGTCTTGTATATACAGTGTAGGGGTATCGGTTGTGTAGGGTATATGAGGAGGTCTTGTATATACAGTGTAGGGTATATGAGGAGGTCTTGTATATACAGTGTAGGGTATATAAGGAGGTCTTGTATATACAGTGTAGGGGGTGTCGGTTGTGTAGGGTATATGAGGAGGTCTTGTATATACAGTGTAGGGGGTATCGGTTGTGTAGTGTATATGAGGAGGTCTTGTATATACAGTGTAGGGGTATCGGTTGTGTAGGGTATATGAGGAGGTCTTGTATATACAGTGTAGGGTATATGAGGAGGTCTTGTATATACAGTGTAGGGTATATAAGGAGGTCTTGTATATACAGTGTAGGGGGTGTCGGTTGTGTAGGGTATATGAGGAGGTCTTGTATATACAGTGTAGGGTATATAAGGAGGTCTTGTATATACAGTGTAGGGGGTGTCGGTTGTGTAGGGTATATGAGGAGGTCTTGTATATACAGTGTAGGGTATATAAGGAGGTCTTGTATATACAGTGTAGGGGGTGTCGGTTGTGTAGGGTATATGAGGAGGTCTTGTATATACAGTGTAGGGGGTATCGGTTGTGTAGTGTATATGAGGTGGTTTTGTATATAAAGTTTAGGGGGTATTCGTTGTGTAGGGTATATGAGGATGTCTTGTATATACAGTGTAGGGGGTATCGGTTGTGTAGTGTATATGAGGTGGTCTTGTATATACAGTATAGGGGGTATTGGTTGTGTAGGGTATATGAGGAGGTCTTGTATATACAGTGTAGGGGGTATCGGTTGTGTAGGGTGTATGAGGAGGTCTTGTATATACAGTGTAGTGCGCATCGATTGTGTAGTGTATATGAGGAGGTCTTGTATATACAGTGTAGAGGGTATCGGTTATGTAGTGTATATGAGGAGGTCTTGTATATACAGTGTAGTGCGCATCGATTGTGTAGTGTATATGAGGAGGTCTTGTATATACAGTGTAGAGGGTATCGGTTGTGTAAGGTATGTGAGGAGGTCTTGTATATACAGTGTAGGGTATATGAAGAGGTCTTGTATACACAGTGTAGGGTATATGAGGAGGTCTTGTATATTCAGTGTAGTGGGTATCGGTTGTGTAGGGTATATGAGGAGGTCTTGTATATACAGTGTAGGGTATAAGAGGAGGTCTTGTATATACAGTTTAGGGGGTATTGGTTGTGTAGGGTATAGGAGGAGGTCTTGTATATACAGTGTAGAGGGTATTGGTTGTGTAGCGTATATGAGGTCTTGTATATACAGTGTAGAGGGTATTGGTTGTGTAGGGTATATGAGGAGGTCTTGTATATACAGTGTAGGGTATATGAGGAGGTCTTGTATATACAGTGTAGAGGGTATTGGTTGTGTAGGGTGTATGAGGAGGTCTTGTATATACAGTGTAGGGGTGTCGGTTGTGTAGGGTATATGAGGTGGTCTTGTATATACAGTGTAGGGGGTGTCGGTTGTGTAGGGTATATGAGGAGGTCTTGTATATACAGTGTAGCGGATATCGGTTGTGTAGGGTATATGAGGAGGTCTTGTATATACAGTATAGGGGGTATTGGTTGTGTAGGGTATATGAGGAGGTCTTGTATATACAGTGTAGGGGGTGTCGGTTGTGTAGGGTATATGAGGAGGTCTTGTATATACAGTGTAGGGTATATAAGGACGTCTTGTATATACAGTGTAGGGGGTGTCGGTTGTGTAGGGTATATGAGGAGGTCTTGTATATACAGTTTAGGGGGTATTGGTTGTGTAGGGTATAGGAGGAGGTCTTGTATATACAGTGTAGAGGGTATTGGTTGTGTAGCGTATATGAGGTCTTGTATATACAGTGTAGAGGGTATTGGTTGTGTAGGGTATATGAGGAGGTCTTGTATATACAGTGTAGAGGGTATTGGTTGTGTAGGGTGTATGAGGAGGTCTTGTATATACAGTGTAGGGGTGTCGGTTGTGTAGGGTATATGAGGAGGTCTTGTATATACAGTGTAGGGGGTGTCGGTTGTGTAGGGTATATGAGGAGGTCTTGTATATACAGTGTAGGGGGTGTCGGTTGTGTAGGGTATATGAGGAGGTCTTGTATATACAGTATAGGGGGTATTGGTTGTGTAGGGTATATGAGGAGGTCTTGTATATATAGTGTAGGGGGTGTCGGTTGTGTAGGGTATATGAGGAGGTCTTGTATATACAGTGTAGGGTATATAAGGAGGTCTTGTATATACAGTGTAGGGGGTGTCGGTTGTGTAGGGTATATGAGGAGGTCTTGTATATACAGTGTAGGGGGTATCGGTTGTGTAGTGTATATGAGGTGGTCTTGTATATAAAGTGTAGAGGGTATTCGTTGTGTAGGGTATATGAGGATCTCTTGTATATACAGTGTAGGGGGTATCGGTTGTGTAGTGTATATGAGGTGGTCTTGTATATAAAGTGTAGAGGGTATTCGTTGTGTAGGGTATATGAGGAGGTCTTGTATATACAGTGTAGGGTATATGAGGAGGTCTTGTATATACAGTGTAGAGGGTATCGGTTGTGTAGGGTATATGAGGAGGTCTTGTATATACAGTGTAGGGGGTGTCAGTTGTGTAGGGTATATGAGGAGGTCTTGTATATACAGTGTAGTGGGTATTGGTTGTGTACGGTATATGTGGAGGTCTTGTATATACAGTGTAGAGGGTATCTGTTGTGTAGGGTATATGAGGAGGTCTTGTATATACAGTGTAGGGGGTATCGGTTGTGTAGGGTATATGTGGAGGTCTTGCATATACAGTATAGGGTTGTCGGTTGTGTAGGGTATATGAGGAGGTCTTGTGTATATATAGTATAGAGGATATCGGTTGTGTAGGGTATATGAGGAGGTCTTGTATATACAGTGTAGGGGGTATTGGTTGTGTAGTGTATATGAGGAGGTCTTGTATATACAGTATAGAGGGTATCGGTTGTGTAGGGTATATGAGGAGGTCTTGTATATACAGTGTAGAGGGTATTGGTTGTGTAGGGTATATGAGGAGGTCTTGTATATACAGTGTAGGGGGTGTCGGTTGTGTAGGGTATATGCAGAGATCTTGTATATAAAGTGTAGGGGGTGTCGGTTGTGTAGGGTATATGAGGAGGTCTTGTAGATACAGTGTAGGGGGTATTGGTTGTGTAGGGTATAGGAGGAGGTCTTGTATATACAGTGTAGAGGGTATTGCTTGTGTAGGGTATATGAGGTCTTGTATATACAGTGTAGAGGGTATTGGTTGTGTAGGGTATATGAGGAGGTCTTGTATATACAGTGTAGGGTATATAAGGAGGTCTTGTATATACAGTGTAGAGGGTATTGGTTGTGTAGGGTGTATGAGGAGGTCTTGTATATACAGTGTAGGGGTGTCGGTTGTGTAGGGTATATGAGGAGGTCTTGTATATACAGTGTAGGGGGTGTCGGTTGTGTAGGGTATATGAGGAGGTCTTGTATATACAGTGTAGCGGGTATCGGTTGTGTAGGGTATATGAGGAGGTCTTGTATATACAGTATAGGGGGTGTCGGTTGTGTAGGGTATATGAGGAGGTCTTGTATATACAGTGTAGGGTATATAAGGAGGTCTTGTATATACAGTGTAAGGGTATCGGTTGTGTAGGGTATATGAGGAGGTCTTGTATATACAGTGTAGGGGTATCGGTTGTGTAGGGTATATGAGGAGGTCTTGTATATACAGTGTAGGGGGTGTCGGTTGTGTAGGGTATATGAGGAGGTCTTGTATATACAGTGTAGGGGTGTCGGTTGTGTAGGGTATATGAGGAGGTCTTGTATATACAGTGTAGGGGGTGTCGGTTGTGTAGGGTATATGTGGAGTTCTTGTATATACAGTGTAGGTGGTATCGGTTGTGTAGGGTATATGAGGAGGTCTTGTATATACAGTGTAGGGGGTGTCGGTTGTGTAGGGTATATGAGGAGGTCTTGTATATACAGTGTAGCGGGTATCGGTTGTGTAGGGTATATGAGGAGGTCTTGTATATACAGTGTAGAGGGTATTGGTTGTGTAGGGTATATGAGGAGGTCTTGTATATACAGTGTAGGGGGTGTCGGTTGTGTAGGGTATATGAGGAGGTCTTGTATATACAGTGTAGGGTATATGAGGAGGTCTTGTATATACAGTGTAGGGGGTATTGGTTGTGTAGAGTATATAAGGAGGTCTTGTATATACAGTGTAGAGGGTATCGGTTGTGTAGGATATATGAGGAGGTCTTGTATATACAGTGTAGTGGGTATTGGTTGTGTAGTGTATATGAGGAGGTCTTGTATATACAGTGTAGAGGGTATTGGTTGTGTAGGGTATATGAGGAGGTCTTGTATATACAGTGTAGAGGGTATTGGTTGTGTAGGGTATATGAGGAGGTCTTGTATATACAGTGTAGGGTATATGAGGAGGTCTTGTATATACAGTGTAGGGTATATAAGGAGGTCTTGTATATACAGTATAGGGGTGTCGGTTGTGTAGGGTATATGAGGAGGTCTTGTATATATAGTATAGAGGATATCGGTTGTGTAGGGTATATGAGGAGGTCTTGTATATACAGTGTAGGGGGTATTGGTTGTGTAGTGTATATGAGGAGGTCTTGTATATACAGTGTAGAGGGTATCGGTTGTGTAGGGTATATGAGGAGGTCTTGTATATACAGTGTAGAGGGTATTGGTTGTGTAGGGTTTATGAGGAGGTCTTGTATATACTGTGTAGGGGGTGTCGGTTGTGTAGGGTATATGAGGAGGTCTTGTATATACAGTGTAGGGGGTGTCGGTTGTGTAGAGTATATGATGACGTCTTGTGTATACAGTCTAGGGGGTGTCGGTTGTGTAGGGTATATGAGGAGGTCTTGTATATACAGTGTATGGTGTATGAGGAGGTCTTGTATATACAGTGTAGAGGGTATTGGTTGTATAGGGTATATGAGGAGGTCTTGTATATACAGTGTAGAGGGTATCGGTTGTGTAGGGTATATGAGGAGGTCTTGTATATACAGTGTAGGGGGTATCGGTTGTGTAGGGTATATGAGTAGGTCTTGTATATACAGTGTAGGGGGTGTCGGTTGTGTAGGGTATATGAGGAGGTCTTGTATATACAGTGTAGAGGGTATCGGTTGTGTAGGGTATATGAGGAGGTCTTGTATATACAGTGTAGAGGGTATCGGTTGTGTAGGGTATATGAGGAGGTCTTGTATATAAAGTGTAGGGTATATGAGGAGGTCTTGTATATACAGTGTAGGGTATATAAGGAGGTCTTGTATATACAGTGTAGGGGGTGTCGGTTGTGTAGGGTATATGAGGAGGTCTTGTATATACAGTGTAGGGGGTGTCGGTTGTGTAGGGTATATGAGGAGGTCTTGTGTATACAGTGTAGGGGGTATCGGTTGTGTAGGGTATATGAGGAGGTCTTGTATATACAGTGTAGAGGGTATCGGTTGTGTAGGGTATATGAGGAGGTCTTGTATATACAGTGTAGGGGGTGTCGGTTGTGTAGGGTATATGAGGAGGTCTTGTATATACAGTGTAGGGGGTATCGTTTGTGTAGGGTGTATGAGGAGGTCTTGTATATACAGTGTAGAGGGTATTCGTTGTGTAGGGTATATAAGGAGGTCTTGTATATACAGTGTAGGGGGTATTGGTTGTGTAGGGTATAGGAGGAGGTCTTGTATATACAGTGTAGAGGGTATCGGTTGTGTAGGGTATATGAGGAGGTCTTGTATATAAAGTGTAGGGTATATGAGGAGGTCTTGTATATACAGTGTAGGGTATATAAGGAGGTCTTGTATATACAGTGTAGGGGGTGTCGGTTGTGTAGGGTATATGAGGAGGTCTTGTATATACAGTGTAGGGGGTGTCGGTTGTGTAGGGTATATGAGGAGGTCTTGAATATACAGTGTAGAGGGTATCGGTTGTGTAGGGTATATGAGGAGGTCTTGTATATACAGTGTAGAGGGTATTGGTTGTGTAGGGTATATGAGGAGGTCTTGTATATACAGTGTAGGGTATATGAGGAGGTCTTGTATATACAGTGTAGGGTATATGAGGAGGTCTTGTATATACAGTGTAGAGGGTATTGGTTGTGTAGGGTATATGAGGAGGTCTTGCATACACAGTGTAGAGGGTATTGGTTGTGTAGGGTATATGAGGAGGTCTTGTATATACAGTGTAGGAGGTATCGGTTGTGTAGGGTATATGAGGAAGTCTTGTATATACCGTGTAGGGGGTGTCGGTTGTGTAGGGTATATGAGGAGGTCTTGTATATACAGTGTAGTGGGTATTGGTTGTGTAGGGTATATGAGGAGGTCTTGTATATACAGTGTAGGGGGTATTGGTATTGTAGGGTCTATGAGGAGGTCTTGTATATACAGTGTAGGGTATATGAGGAGGTCTTGTATATACAGTGTAGGGGTGCCAGTTGTGTAGGGTATATGAGGAGGTCTTGTATATACAGTGTAGGGGGTATTGGTTGTGTAGGGTATAGGAGGAGGTCTTGTATATACAGTGTAGGGGGTGTCGGTTGTATATTGTATATGAGGAAGTCTTGTATATACAGTGTAGGGTATATGAGGAGGTCTTGTATATACAGTGTAGGGTATATGAGGAGGTCTTGTATATACAGTGTAGAGGGTATCGGTTGTGTAGGGTATATCAGGAGGTCTTGTATATACAGTGTAGGGTATATGAGGAGGTCTTGTATATACAGTGTAGGGTATATAAGGAGGTCTTGTGTATATACAGTGTAGGGGTGTCGGTTGTTTAGGGTATATGAGGAGGTCTTGTATATACAGTGTAGAGGGTGTCGGTTGTGTAGGGTATATGAGGAGGTCTTGTATATACAGTGCAGAGGGTATTGGTTGTGTAAGGTATATGAGGAGGTCTTGTATATACAGTGTAGGGGGTGTCGGTTGTGTAGGGTATATGAGGAGGTCTTGTATATACAGTGTAGGGTATATGAGGAGGTCTTGTATATACAGTGTAGGGTATATGAGGAGGTCTTGTATATACAGTGTAGGGTATATGAGGAGGTCTTGTATATACAGTGTAGGGGGTGTCGGTTGTGTAGGGTATATGAGGAGGTCTTGTATATACAGTGTAGGGGGTGTCGGTTGTGTAGGGTATATGAGGAGGTCTTGTATATACAGTGTAAGTGTATCGGTTGTGTAGGGTATATGAGGAGGTCTTGTATATACAGTGTAGGGGTATCGGTTGTGTAGGGTATATGAGGAGGTCTTGTATATACAGTGTAGGGGGTGTCGGTTGTGTAGGGTATATAAGGAGGTCTTGTATATACAGTGTAGGGGTGTCGGTTGTGTAGGGTATATGAGGAGGTCTTGTATATACAGTGTAGGGGGTGTCGGTTGTGTAGGGTATATGTGAATTTCTTGTATATACAGTGTAGGTGGTATCGGTTGTGTAGGGTATATGAGGAGGTCTTGTATATACAGTGTAGGGGGTGTCGGTTGTGTAGGGTATATGAGGAGGTCTTGTATATACAGTGTAGGGGTATCGGTTGTGTAGGGTATATGAGGAGGTCTTGTATATACAGTTTAGGGGGTGTCGGTTGTGTAGGGTATATGAGGGGGTCTTGTATATACAGTGTAGGGGGTGTCGGTTGTGTAGGGTATATGAGGAGGTCTTGTATATACAGTGTAAGGGTATCGTTTGTGTAGGGTATATGAGGCGGTCTTGTATATACAGTGTAGGGGTATCGGTTGTGTAGGGTATATGAGGAGGTCTTGTATATACAGTGTAGGGGGTGTCGGTTGTGTAGGGTATATGAGGAGGTCTTGTATATACAGTGTAGGGGTGTCGGTTGTGTAGGGTATATGAGGAGGTCTTGTATATACAGTGTAGGGGGTGTCGGTTGTGTAGGGTATATGTGGAGTTCTTGTATATACAGTGTAGGTGGTATCGGTTGTGTAGGGTATATGAGGAGGTCTTGTATATACAGTGTAGAGGGTATTCGTTGTGTAGGGTATATAAGGAGGTCTTGTATATACAGTGTAGGGGGTATTGGTTGTGTAGGGTATAGGAGGAGGTCTTGTATATACAGTGTAGAGGGTATCGGTTGTGTAGGGTATATGAGGAGGTCTTGTATATAAAGTGTAGGGTATATGCGGAGGTCTTGTATATACAGTGTAGGGTATATAAGGAGGTCTTGTATATGCAGTGTAGGGGGTGTCGGTTGTTTAGGGTATATGAGGAGGTCTTGTATATACAGTGTAGGGGGTGTCGGTTGTGTAGGGTATATGAGGAGGTCTTGAATATACAGTGTAGAGGGTATCGGTTGTGTAGGGTATATGAGGAGGTCTTGTATATACAGTGTAGAGGGTATTGGTTGTGTAGGGTATATGAGGAGGTCTTGTATATACAGTGTAGGGTATATGAGGAGGTCTTGTATATACAGTGTAGGGTTTATGAGGAGGTCTTGTATATGCAGTGTAGAGGGTATTGGTTGTGTAGGGTATATGAGGAGGTCTTGCATACACAGTGTAGAGGGTATTGGTTGTGTATTGTATATGAGGAGGTCTTGTATATACAGTGTAGGGTATATGAGGAGGTCTTGTATATACAGTGTAGGGGTGTCGGTTGTGTAGGGTATATGAGGAGGTCTTGTATATACAGTGTAGAGGGTATTGGTTGTGTAGGGTATATGAGGAGGTCTTGTATATACAGTGTAGGGTATATGAGGAGGTCTTGTATATACAGTGTAGGGTATATGAGGAGGTCTTGTATATACAGTGTAGGAGGTATCGGTTGTGTAGGGTATATGAGGAGGTCTTGTATATACCGTGTAGGGGGTGTCGGTTGTGTAGGGTATATGAGGAGGTCTTGTATATACAGTGTAGTGGGTATTGGTTGTGTAGGGTATATGAGGAGGTCTTGTATATACAGTGTAGGGGGTATTGGTATTGTAGGGTATATGAGGAGGTCTTGTATATACAGTGTAGGGTATATGAGGAGGTCTTGTATATACAGTGTAGGGGTGCCAGTTGTGTAGGGTATATGAGGAGGTCTTGTATATACAGTGTAGGGGGTATTGGTTGTGTAGGGTATAGGAGGAGGTCTTGTATATACAGTGTAGGGGGTGTCGGTTGTATATTGTATATGAGGAGGTCTTGTATATACAGTGTAGGGTATATGAGGAGGTCTTGTATATACAGTGTAGGGTATATGAGGAGGTCTTGTATATACAGTGTAGAGGGTATCGGTTGTATAGGGTATATCAGGAGGTCTTGTATATACAGTGTAGGGTATATGAGGAGGTCTTGTATATACAGTGTAGGGTATATAAGGAGGTCTTGTGTATATACAGTGTAGGGGTGTCGGTTGTTTAGGGTATATGAGGAGGTCTTGTATATACAGTGTAGAGGGTGTCGGTTGTGTAGGGTATATGAGGAGGTCTTGTATATACAGTGCAGAGGGTATTGGTTGTGTAAGGTATATGAGGAGGTCTTGTATATACAGTGTAGGGGGTGTCGGTTGTGTAGGGTATATGAGGAGGTCTTGTATATACAGTGTAGGGTATATGAGGAGGTCTTGTATATACGGTGTAGGGTATATGAGGAGGTCTTGTATATACAGTGTAGGGGGTGTCGGTTGTGTAGGGTATATGTGGAGGTCTTGTATATACAGTGTAGGGGTATCGGTTGTGTAGGGTATATGAGGAGGTCTTGTATATACAGTGTAGGGTATATGAGGAAGCCTTGTATATACAGTGTAGGGGGTGTCGGTTGTGTAGGGTATATGAGGAGGTCTTGTATATACAGTGTAAGGGTATCGGTTGTGTAGGGTATATGAGGAGGTCTTGTATATACAGTGTAGGGGTATCGGTTGTGTAGGGTATATGAGGAGGTCTTGTATATACAGTGTAGGGGGTGTCGGTTGTGTAGGGTATATGAGGAGGTCTTGTATATACAGTGTAGGGGTGTCGGTTGTGTAGGGTATATGAGGAGGTCTTGTATATACAGTGTAGGGGGTGTCGGTTGTGTAGGGTATATGTGGAGTTCTTGTATATACAGTGTAGGTGGTATCGGTTGTGTAGGGTATATGAGGAGGTCTTGTATATACAGTGTAGGGGGTGTCGGTTGTGTAGGGTATATGAGGAGGTCTTGTATATACAGTGTAGGGGTATCGGTTGTGTAGGGTATATGAGGAGGTCTTGTATATACAGTGTAGGGGGTGTCGGTTGTGTAGGGTATATGAGGAGGTCTTGTATATACAGTGTAGAAGGTGTCGGTTGTGTAGGGTATATGAGGAGGTCTTGTATATACAGTGTAAGGGTATCGGTTGTGTAGGGTATATGAGGAGGTCTTGTATATACCGTGTAGGGGTATCGGTTGTGTAGGGTATATGAGGAGGTCTTGTATATACAGTGTAGGGGGTGTCGGTTGTGTAGGGTATATGAGGAGGTCTTGTATATACAGTGTAGGGGTGTCGGTTGTGTAGGGTATATGAGGAGGTCTTGTATATACAGTGTAGGGGGTGTCGGTTGTGTAGGGTATATGAGGAGGTCTTGTATATACAGTGTAGAGGGTATCGGTTGTGTAGGGTATATGTGGAGTTCTTGTATATACAGTGTAGGTGGTATCGGTTGTGTAGGGTATATGAGGAGGTCTTGTATATACAGTGTAGGCGGTGTCGGTTGTGTAGGGTATATGAGGAGGTCTTGTATATACAGTGTAGCGGGTATCGGTTGTGTAGGGTATATGAGGAGGTCTTGTATATACAGTGTAGAGGGTATTGGTTGTGTAGGGTATATGAGGAGGTCTTGTATATACAGTGTAGGGGGTGTCGGTTGTGTAGGGTATATGACGAGGTCTTGTATATACAGTGTAGGGTATATGAGGAGGTCTTGTATATACAGTGTAGGGGGTATTGGTTGTGGAGAGTATATGACGAGGTTTTGTATATACAGTGTAGAGGGTATCGGTTGTGTAGGATATATGAGGAGGTCTTGTATATACAGTGTAGTGGGTATTGGTTGTGTAGTGTATATGAGGAGGTCTTGTATATACAGTGTAGAGGGTATTGGTTGTGTAGGGTATATGAGGAGGTCTTGTATATACAGTGTAGTGGGTATCTGTTGTGTAGGGTATATGAGGAGGTCTTGTATATACAGTGTAGGGTATATGAGGAGGTCTTGTATATACAGTGTAGGGTATATAAGGAGGTCTTGTATATACAGTATAGGGGTGTCGGTTGTGTAGGGTATATGAGGAGGTCTTGTATATATAGTATAGAGGATATCGGTTGTGTAGGGTATATGAGGAGGTCTTGTATATACAGTGTAGGGGGTATTGGTTGTGTAGTGTATATAAGGAGGTCTTGTATATACAGTGTAGAGGGTATCGGTTGTGTAGGGTATATGAGGAGGTCTTGTATATACAGTGTAGAGGGTATTGGTTGTGTATGGTATATGAGGAGGTCTTCTATATATACAGTGTAGGGGGTGTCGGTTGTGTAGGGTATATGAGGAGGTCTTGTATATACAGTGTATGGTGTATGAGGAGGTCTTGTATATACAGTGTAGAGGGTATTGGTTGTATAGGGTATATGAGGAGGTCTTGTATATACAGTGTAGAGGGTATCGGTTGTGTAGGGTATATGAGGAGGTCTTGTATATACAGTGTAGGGGGTATCGGTTGTGTAGGGTGTATGAGGAGGTCTTGTATATACAGTGTAGAGGGTATTCGTTGTGTAGGGTATATGAGGAGGTCTTGTATATACAGTGTAGGGGGTATCGTTTGTGTAGGGTGTATGAGGAGGTCTTGTATATACAGTGTAGAGGGTATTCGTTGTGTAGGGTATATAAGGAGGTCTTGTATATACAGTGTAGGGGGTATTGGTTTTGTAGGGTATAGGAGGAGGTCTTGTATATACAGTGTAGAGGGTATCGGTTGTGTAGGGTATAGGAGGAGGTCTTGTATGTACAGTGTAGAGGGTATCGGTTATGTAGGGTATATGAGGAGGTCTTGTATATAAAGTGTAGGGTATATGAGGAGGTCTTGTATATACAGTGTAGGGGGTGTCGGTTGTGTAGGGTATATGAGGAGGTCTTGTATATACAGTGTAGGGGGTGTCGGTTGTGTAGGGTATATGAGGAGGTCTTGAATATACAGTGTAGAGGGTATCGGTTGTGTAGGGTATATGAGGAGGTCTTGTATATACAGTGTAGAGGGTATTGGTTGTGTAGGGTATATGAGGAGGTCTTGTATATACAGTGTAGGGTATATGAGGAGGTCTTGCATACACAGTGTAGAGGGTATTGGTTGTGTAGGGTATATGAGGAGGTCTTGTATATACAGTGTAGGAGGTATCGGTTGTGTAGGGTATATGAGGAGGTCTTGTATATACCGTGTAGGGGGTGTCGGTTGTGTAGGGTATATGAGGAGGTCTTGTATATACAGTGTAGTGGGTATTGGTTGTGTAGGGTATATGAGGAGGTCTTGTATATACAGTGTAGGGGGTATTGGTATTGTAGGGTATATGAGGAGGTCTTGTATATACAGTGTAGGGTATATGAGGAGGTCTTGTATATACAGTGTAGGGTATATGAGGAGGTCTTGTATATACACTGTAGAGGGTATTGGTTGTGTAGGGTATATGAGGAGGTCTTGCATACACAGTGTAGAGGGTATTGGTTGTGTAGGGTATATGAGGAGGTCTTGTATATACAGTGTAGGGGGTGTCGGTTGTGTAGGGTATATGAGGAGGTCTTGTATATACAGTGTAGAGGGTATCGGTTGTGTAGGGTATATGAGGAGGTCTTGTATATACAGTGTAGAGGGTATTGGTTGTGTAGGGTATATGAGGAGGTCTTGTATATACAGTGTAGGGGGTGTCGGTTGTATATTGTATATGAGGAGGTCTTGTATATACAGTGTAGGGTATATGAGGAGGTCTTGTATATACAGTGTAGGGTATATGAGGAGGTCTTGTATATACAGTGTAGAGGGTATCGGTTGTGTAGGGTATATCAGGAGGTCTTGTATATACAGTGTAGGGTATATGAGGAGGTCTTGTATATACAGTGTAGGGTATATAAGGAGGTCTTGTGTATATACAGTGTAGGGGTGTCGGTTGTTTAGGGTATATGAGGAGGTCTTGTATATACAGTGTAGAGGGTGTCGGTTGTGTAGGGTATATGAGGAGGTCTTGTATATACAGTGCAGAGGGTATTGGTTGTGTAAGGTATATGAGGAGGTCTTGTATATACAGTGTAGGGGGTGTCGGTTGTGTAGGGTATATGAGGAGGTCTTGTATATACAGTGTAGGGTATATGAGGAGGTCTTGTATATACGGTGTAGGGTATATGAGGAGGTCTTGTATATACAGTGTAGGGGGTGTCGGTTGTGTAGGGTATATGTGGAGGTCTTGTATATACAGTGTAGGGGTATCGGTTGTGTAGGGTATATGAGGAGGTCTTGTATATACAGTGTAGGGGGTGTCGGTTGTGTAGGGTATATGAGGAGGTCTTTTATATACAGTGTAGAGGGTATCGGTTGTGTAGGGTATATGAGGAGGTCTTGTATATACAGTGTAGAGGGTATTGGTTGTGTAGGGTATATGAGGAGGTCTTGTATATACAGTGTAGGGGGGGTCGGTTGTGTAGGGTATATGAGGAGGTCTTGTATATACAGTGTAGTGGGTATTGGTTGTGTAGGGTATATGAGGAGGTCTTGTATATACAGTGTAGGGGGTATTGGTTGTGTAGGGTATATGAGGAGGTCTTGTGTATACAGTCTAGGGGGTGTCAGTTGTGTATTGTATATGAGGAGGTCTTGTATATACAGTGTAGGTGTATCGGTTGTGTAGGGTATATGAGGAGGTCTTGTATATACAGTGTAGCGGGTGTCGGTTGTGTAGGGTATATGTGGAGTTCTTGTATATACAGTGTAGGGGGTATTGGTTGTGTAGGGTATATGAGGAGGTCTTGTATAAACAGTGTAGGGTATATGTGGAGGTCTTGTATATACAGTGTAGGGTATATGAGGAGGTCTTGTATATACAGTGTAGGGGGTGTCGGTTGTGTAGGGTATATGAGGAGGTCTTGTATATACAGTGTAGAGGGTATTGGTTGTGTAGGGTATATGAGGAGGTCTTGTATATACAGTGTAGGGGGTGTCGGTTGTTTAGGGTTTATGAGGAGGTCGTGTGTATACATTGTAGAGGGTACCGGTTGTGTAGGGTATATGAGGAGGTCTTGTATATACAGTGTAGAGGGTATTGGTTGTGTAGGGTATATGAGGAGGTCTTGTATCTACAGTGTAGGGGTGTCGGTTGTGTAGGGTATATGAGGAGGTCTTGTATATACAGTGTAGGGGGTGTCGGTTGTATATTGTATATGAGGAGGTCTTGTATATACAGTGTAGGGTATATGAGGAGGTCTTGTATATACAGTGTAGGGTATATGAGGAGGTCTTGTATATACAGTGTAGAGGGTATCGGTTGTGTAGGGTATATGAGGAGGTCTTGTATATACAGTGTAGAGGGTATCGGTTGTGTAGGGTATATGAGGAGGTCTTGTACATACAGTGTAGAGGGTATTGGTTGTGTAGGGTATATGAGGAGGTCTTGTATATACAGTGTAGGGGTGTCGGTTGTGTAGGGTATATGAGGAGGTCTTGTATATACAGTGTAGGGGGTGTCGGTTGTATATTGTATATGAGGAGGTCTTGTATATACAGTGTAGGGTATATGAGGAGGTCTTGTATATACAGTGTAGAGGGTATCGGTTGTGTAGGGTATATCAGGAGGTCTTGTGTATACAGTGTAGGGTATATGAGGAGGTCTTGTATATACAGTGTAGGGTATATAAGGAGGTCTTGTGTATATACAGTGTAGGGGGTGTCGGTTGTGTAGGGTATATGAGGAGGTCTTGTATATACAGTGAAGGGGGTGTCGGTTGTGTAGGGTATATGAGGAGGTTTTGTATATACAGTGTAGAGGGTGTCGGTTGTGTAGGGTATATGAGGAGGTCTTGTATATACAGTGCAGAGGGTATTGGTTGTGTAAGGTATATGAGGAGGTCTTGTATATACAGTGTAGGGTATATGAGGAGGTCTTGTATATACGGTGTAGGGTATATGAGGAGGTCCTGTATATACAGTGTAGGGGGTGTCGGTTGTGTAGGGTATATGTGGAGGTCTTGTATATACAGTGTAGAGGGTGTCGGTTGTGTAGGGCATATGAGGAGGTCTTGTATATACAGTGATATACAGTGTAGGGGGTGTCGGTTGTGTAGGGTATATGTGGAGGTCCTGTATATACAGTGTAGGGGGTGTCGGTTGTGTAGGGTATATGACGAGGTCTTGTATATACAGTGTAGGGGGTGTCGGTTGTGTAGGGCATATGAGGAGGTCTTGTATATACAGTGTAGAGGGTATCGGTTGTGTAGGGTATATGAGGAGGTCTTGTATATACAGTGTAGAGGGTATTGGTTGTGTAGGGTATATGAGGAGGTCTTGTTTATACAGTATAGGGGGAATTGGTTGTGTAGGGTATATGAGGAGGTCTTGTATATACAGTGTAGGGGGTGTCGGTTGTGTATTGTATATGAGGAGGTCTTGTATATACAGTGTAGGGTATATGAGGAGGTCTTGTATATACAGTGTAGGGGGTGTCGGTTGTGTAGGGTATATGTGGAGGTCTTGTATATACAGTGTAGGGGTATCGGTTGTGTAGGGTATATGAGGAGGTCTTGTATATACAGTGTAGGGGGTGTCGGTTGTGTAGTGTATATGAGGAGGTCTTGTATATACAGTGTAGGGGGTGTCGGTTGTGTAGGGTATATGAGGAGGTCTTGTATATACAGTGTAGAGCGTATCTGTTGTGTAGGGTATATGAGGAGGTCTTGTATATACAGTGTAGGGTATATGAGGAGGTCTTGTATATACAGTGTAGGGGGTGTCGGTTGTGTAGGGTATATGAGGAGGTCTTGTGTATACAGTGTAGAGGGTATCGGTTGTGTAGGGTATATGAGGAGGTCTTGTATATACAGTGTAGGGTATATGAGGAGGTCTTGTATATACAGTGTAGGGGGTGTCGGTTGTGTAGGGTATATGAGTAGGTCTTGTGTATACATTGTAGAGGGTATCGGTTGTGTAGGGTATATGTGGAGGTCTTGTGTATACAGTGTAGAGGGTATCGGTTGTGTAGGGTATATGAGGAGGTCTTGTGTATACAGTGTAGAGGGTATCGGTTGTGTAGGGTATATGAGGAGGTCTTGTATATACAGTGTAGGGTATATGAGGAGGTCTTGTATATACAGTGTAGGGGGTGTCGGTTGTGTATTGTATATGAGGAGGTCTTGTATGTACAGTGTAGGGTATATGAGGAGGTCTTGTATATACAGTGTAGAGGGTGTCGTTTGTGTAGGGTATATGAGGAGGTCTTGTATATACAGTGTAGGGTATATGAGGAGGTCTTGTATATACAGTGTAGGGGGTGTCGGTTGTGTAGGGTATATGAGGAGGTCTTGTGTATACAGTGTAGGGGGTGTCGGTTGTGTAGGGTATATGAGGAGGTCTTGTATATACGGTGTAGAGGGTATTGGTTGTGTAGGGTATATGAGGAGGTCTTGTATATACAGTGTAGGGGGTATGAGGAGGTCTTGTATATACAGTGTAGAGGGTATTGGTTGTATAGGGTATATGAGGAGGTCTTGTATATACAGTGTAGAGGGTATCGGTTGTGTAGGGTATATGAGGAGGTCTTGTATATACAGTGTAGAGGGTATTGGTTGTGTAGGGTATATGAGGAGGTCTTGTTTATACAGTATAGGGGGTATTGGTTGTGTAGGGTATATGAGGAGGTCTTGTATATACAGTGTAGGGGGTGTCGGTTGTGTATTGTATATGAGGAGGTCTTGTATATACAGTGTAGGGTATATGAGGAGGTCTTGTATATACAGTGTAGGGGGTGTCGGTTGTGTAGTGTATATGAGGAGGTCTTGTATATACAGTGTAGGGGGTGTCGGTTGTGTAGGGTATATGAGGAGGTCTTGTATATACAGTGTAGAGAGTATCTGTTGTGTAGGGTATATGAGGAGGTCTTGTATATACAGTGTAGGGGGTGTCGGTTGTTTAGGGTATATGAGGAGGTCTTGTATATACAGTGTAGGGTATATGAGGAGGTCTTGTATATGCAGTGTAGGGTATATGAGGAGGTCTTGTATATACAGTGTAGGGGGTGTCGGTTGTGTAGGGTATATGAGGAGGTCTTGTTTATACAGTATAGGGGGGTATTGGTTGTGTAGGGTATATGAGGAGGTCTTGTATATACAGTGTAGGGGGTGTCGGTTGTGTATTGTATATGAGGAGGTCTTGTGTATACAGTGTAGAGGGTATCGGTTGTGTAGGGTATATGAGGAGGTCTTGTGTATACAGTGTAGAGGGTATCGGTTGTGTAGGGTATATGAGGAGGTCTTGTATATACAGTGTAGGGTATATGAGGAGGTCTTGTATATACAGTGTAGGGGGTGTCGGTTGTGTAGGGTATATGAGGAGGGCTTGTGTATACATTGTAGAGGGTATCGGTTGTGTAGGGTATATGTGGAGGTCTTGTGTATACAGTGTAGAGGGTATCGGTTGTGTAGGGTATATGAGGAGGTCTTGTGTATACAGTGTAGAGGGTATCGGTTGTGTAGGGTATATGAGGTGGTCTTGTATATACAGTGTAGGGTATATGAGGAGGTCTTGTATATACAGTGTAGGGTATATGAGGAGGTCTTGTATATACAGTGTAGGGTATATGAGGAGGTCTTGTATATACAGTGTAGGGGGTGTCGGTTGTGTAGGGTATATGAGGAGGTCTTGTGTATACAGTGTAGGGGGTGTCGGTTGTGTAGTGTATATGAGGAGGTCTTGTATATACGGTGTAGAGGGTATTGGATGTGTAGGGTATATGAGGAGGTCTTGTATAAACAGTGTAGGGGGGTGTCGGTTGTGTAGGGTATATGAGGAGGTCTTGTATATACAGTGTAGAGGGTATTGGTTGTGTAGGGTATATGAGGAGGTCTTGTATATACAGTGTAGGGGGTATGAGGAGGTCTTGTATATACAGTGTAGAGGGTATTGGTTGTATAGGGTATATGAGGAGGTCTTGTATATACAGTGTAGAGGGTATCGGTTGTGTAGGGTATATGAGGAGAGTCTTGTATATACAGTGTAGAGGGTATTGGTTGTGTAGGGTATATGAGGAGGTCTTGTATATACAGTGTAGGGGGTGTCGGTTGTGTAGGGTAATGAGGAGGTCTTGTATATACAGTGTAGAGTATATGAGGAGGTCTTGTATATACAGTGTAGAGGGTATCGGTTGTGTAGGGTATATGAGGAGGTCTTGTATATACAGTGTAGAGGGTATTGGTTGTGTAGGGTATATGAGGAGGTCTTGTTTATACAGTATAGGGGGTATTGGTTGTGTAGGGTATATGAGGAGGTCTTGTATATACATTGTAGGGGGTGTCGGTTGTGTATTGTATATGAGGAGGTCTTGTATATACAGTGTAGGGTATATGAGGAGGTCTTGTATATACAGTGTAGGGGGTGTCGGTTGTGTAGGGTATATGTGGAGGTCTTGTATATACAGTGTAGAGGGTATCGGTTGTGTAGGGTATATGAGGAGGTCTTGTATATACAGTGTAGGTTGTGTCGGTTGTGTAGGGTATATGAGGAGGTCTTGTGTATACATTGTAGAGGGTATCGGTTGTGTAGGGTATATGTGGAGGTCTTGTGTATACAGTGTAGAGGGTATCGGTTGTGTAGGGTATATGAGGAGGTCTTGTATATACAGTGTAGGGTATATGAGGAGGTCTTGTATATACAGTGTAGGGGGTGTCGGTTGTGTAGGGTATATGAGGAGGTCTTGTGTATACAGTGTAGGGGGTGTCGGTTGTGTAGGGTATATGTGAAGGTCTTGTGTATACAGTGTAGAGGGTATCGGTTGTGTTGGGTATATGAGGAGGTCTTGTGTATACATTGTAGAGGGTATCGGTTGTGTAGGGTATATGTGGAGGTCTTGTGTATACAGTGTAGAGGGTATCGGTTGTGTAGGGTGTATGAGCAGGTCTTGTATATACAGTGTAGGGTATATGAGGAGGTCCTGTATATACAGTGTAGAGAGTATCTGTTGTGTAGGGTATATGAGGAGGTCTTGTATATACAGTGTAGGGGGTGTTGGTTGTGTAGGGTATATGAGGAGGTCTTGTATATACAGTGTAGGGGGTATCGGTTGTGTAGGGTATATGAGGAGGTCTTGTATATACAGTGTAGGGGGTGTCGGTTGTGTAGGGTATATGTGAAGGTCTTGTGTATACAGTGTAGTGGATATCGGTTGTGTAGGGTGTATAAGGAGGTCTTGTGTATATACAGTGTAGGGTATATGAGGAGGTCTTGTATATACAGTGTAGAGGGTATCTGTTGTGTAGGGTATATGAGGAGGTCTTGTATATACAGTGTAGGGGGTGTCGGTTGTGTAGGGTATATGAGGAGGTCTTGTATATACAGTGTAGGGGGTGTTGGTTGTGTAGGGTATATGTGGAGGTCTTGTGTTTACAGTGTAGAGGGTATCGGTTGTGTAGGGTATATGAGGAGGTCTAGTATATACAGTGTAGGGTATATGAGGAGGTCTTGTATATACAGTGTAGAGGGTATCGGTTGTGTAGGGTATATGAGGAGGTCTTGTGTATACAGTGTAGAGGGTATCGGTTGGGTAGGGTGTATGAGGAGTTTGTATATACAGTGTAGGGGGTATCGTTTGTGAAGGGTATATGAGGAGGTCTTGTATATACAGTGTAGTGGGTATCAGTTGTGTAGGGTATATGAGGAGGTCTTGTATATACAGTGTAGGATATATGATGGGGTTTTGTATATACAGTGTAGGGGGTATTGGTTGTGTAGGGTATATGAGGAGGTCTTGTATATACAGTGTAGGGTATATGAGGAAGTCTTGTATATACAGTGTAGGTGTGTCGGTTGTGTAGGGTATAGGAGGAGGTCTTGTATATACAGTTTAGGGGGTATTGGTTGTTTAGGGTATAGGAGGAGGTCTTGTGTATACAGTGTAGGCTGTGTCGGTTGTGTAGGGTATATGAGGAGGTCTTGTATATACAGTGTAGGGGTATCGGTTGTGTAGGGTATATGAGGAGGTCTTGTATATACAGTGTAGGGTATATGAGGAGGTCTTGTATATACAGTGTAGAGGGTATTGGTTGTGTAGTGTATATGAGGAGGTCTTGTATATACAGTGTAGGGGGTGTCTGTTGTGTAGGGTATATGAGGAGGTCTTGTATTTACAGTGTAGGGTATATGAGGAGGTCTTGTATATACAGTGTAGAGGGTATCGGTTGTGTAGGGTATATGAGGAGGTCTTGTTTATACAGTATAGGGGGTATTGGTTGTGTATTGTATATGAGGAGGTCTTGTATATACAGTTTAGGGTATATGAGGAGGTCTTGTATATACAGTGTAGGGGGTGTCGGTTGTGTAGGGTATATGTGGAGGTCTTGTATATACAGTGTAGGGGTATCGGTTGTGTAGGGTATATGAGGAGGTCTTGTATATACAGTTTAGGGGGTGTCGGTTGTGTAGGGTATATGAGGAGGTCTTGTATATACAGTGTAGAGGGTATCGGTTGTGTAGGGTATATGAGGAGGTCTTGTATATACAGTGTAGAGGGTATTGGTTGTGTAGGGTATATGAGGAGGTCTTGTATATACAGTGTAGGGGGGGTCGGTTGTGTAGGGTATATGAGGAGGTCTTGTATATACAGTGTAGTGGGTATTGGTTGTGTAGGGTATATGAGGAGGTCTTGTATATACAGTGTAGGGGGTATTGGTTGTGTAGGGTATATGAGGAGGTCTTGTGTATACAGTCTAGGGGGTGTCAGTTGTGTATTGTATATGAGGAGGTCTTGTATATACAGTGTAGGGTATATGAGGAGGTCTTGTATATACAGTGTAGGGGGTGTCGGTTGTGTAGGGTATATGTGGAGTTCTTGTATATACAGTGTAGGTGTATCGGTTGTGTAGGGTATATGAGGAGGTCTTGTATATACAGTGTAGCGGGTGTCGGTTGTGTAGGGTATATGTGGAGTTCTTGTATATACAGTGTAGGGGGTATTGGTTGTGTAGGGTATATGAGGTCTTGTATAAACAGTGTAGGGTATATGTGGAGGTCTTGTATATACAGTGTAGGGTATATGAGGAGGTCTTGTATATACAGTAGCATATATATGAGAAAGAAAAGAGTCATGAGCTATATATAAAGTACAAAATACAATTTTATTAGATATAATTGACATAAATGATTTTAATAAAAAACATGGCGAGGTTTCTAAAAAGAAGAGATATGCCTGTGGGTCACATTTGGAGAGTATATACGACCATGGGTATATTTGTATAATAAACAATGAATGACACGAGAGCATGCAGGTATATATTGCTCAAATGCACCGTTAACAATTTATCCAGCACTGCTGATATTAAAGGGAAAAAGGACAACATAAAGTCTATGTCAAAGGTAAGTGTGCCGTATGAGGAAATCCCTATTACTGGAACAAAGTGCCATTCAATCTAAAAAGTCCAAGGACTTATAGTAATAGCTGCCACTCAATGTGCAAAGTATACACCATATGCATGGCTACTACTCCGGAATCACCGAATAGAACTAGGAAGTATACACTCACCCATAGTTGAAAGAAAGTAAGATCGTGATCCACAGACAGTGAAAGGCCACCCCAACGCGCGTTTCGCTGTATCAGCTTCCTCAGGGGGTCTGCAATATACAGTATAGGGGGTGTCGGTTGTGTAGGGTATAGGAGGAGGTCTTGTATATACAGTGTAGAGGGTATTGGTTGTATAGGGTATATGAGGAGGTCTTGTATATACAGTGTAGAGGGTATTGGTTGTGTAGGGTATATGAGGAGGTCTTGTATCTACAGTGTAGGGGTGTCGGTTGTGTAGGGTATATGAGGAGGTCTTGTATATACAGTGTAGGGGGTGTCGGTTGTATATTGTATATGAGGAGGTCTTGTATATACAGTGTAGGGTATATGAGGAGGTCTTGTATATACAGTGTAGGGTATATGAGGAGGTCTTGTATATACAGTGTAGAGGGTATCGGTTGTGTAGGGTATATGAGGAGGTCTTGTATATACAGTGTAGAGGGTATCGGTTGTGTAGGGTATATGAGGAGGTCTTGTATATACAGTGTAGAGGGTATTGGTTGTGTAGGGTATATGAGGAGGTCTTGTATATACAGTGTAGGGGTGTCGGTTGTGTAGGGTATATGAGGAGGTCTTGTATATACAGTGTAGGGGGTGTCGGTTGTATATTGTATATGAGGAGGTCTTGTATATACAGTGTAGGGTATATGAGGAGGTCTTGTATATACAGTGTAGAGGGTATCGGTTGTGTAGGGTATATCAGGAGGTCTTGTGTATACAGTGTAGGGTATATGAGGAGGTCTTGTATATACAGTGTAGGGTATATAAGGAGGTCTTGTGTATATACAGTGTAGGGGGTGTCGGTTGTGTAGGGTATATGAGGAGGTCTTGTATATACAGTGAAGGGGGTGTCGGTTGTGTAGGGTATATGAGGAGGTTTTGTATATACAGTGTAGAGGGTGTCGGTTGTGTAGGGTATATGAGGAGGTCTTGTATATACAGTGCAGAGGGTATTGGTTGTGTAAGGTATATGAGGAGGTCTTGTATATACAGTGTAGGGGGTGTCGGTTGTGAAGGGTATATGAGGAGGTCTTGTATATACAGTGTAGGGTATATGAGGAGGTCTTGTATATACGGTGTAGGGTATATGTGGAGGTCCTGTATATACAGTGTAGGGGGTGTCGGTTGTGTAGGGTATATGTGGAGGTCTTGTATATACAGTGTAGAGGGTGTCGGTTGTGTAGGGCATATGAGGAGGTCTTGTATATACAGTGATATACAGTGTAGGGGGTGTCGGTTGTGTAGGGTATATGTGGAGGTCCTGTATATACAGTGTAGGGGGTGTCGGTTGTGTAGGGTATATGACGAGGTCTTGTATATACAGTGTAGGGGGTGTCGGTTGTGTAGGGCATATGAGGAGGTCTTGTATATACAGTGTAGAGGGTATCGGTTGTGTAGGGTATATGAGGAGGTCTTGTATATACAGTGTAGAGGGTATTGGTTGTGTAGGGTATATGAGGAGGTCTTGTTTATACAGTATAGGGGGAATTGGTTGTGTAGGGTATATGAGGAGGTCTTGTATATACAGTGTAGGGGGTGTCGGTTGTGTATTGTATATGAGGAGGTCTTGTATATACAGTGTAGGGTATATGAGGAGGTCTTGTATATACAGTGTAGGGGGTGTCGGTTGTGTAGGGTATATGTGGAGGTCTTGTATATACAGTGTAGGGGTATCGGTTGTGTAGGGT
Source organism: Rhinoderma darwinii (assembly GCF_050947455.1). Classification (NCBI taxonomy): domain Eukaryota; kingdom Metazoa; phylum Chordata; class Amphibia; order Anura; family Rhinodermatidae; genus Rhinoderma; species Rhinoderma darwinii. The sequence goes on from NW_027463817.1 coordinate 96,339, forward strand.
ATATGAGGAGGTCTTGTATATACAGTGTAGGGGGTGTCGGTTGTGTAGTGTATATGAGGAGGTCTTGTATATACAGTGTAGGGGGTGTCGGTTGTGTAGGGTATATGAGGAGGTCTTGTATATACAGTGTAGAGCGTATCTGTTGTGTAGGGTATATGAGGAGGTCTTGTATATACAGTGTAGGGTATATGAGGAGGTCTTGTATATACAGTGTAGGGGGTGTCGGTTGTGTAGGGTATATGAGGAGGTCTTGTGTATACAGTGTAGAGGGTATTGGTTGTGTAGGGTATATGAGGAGGTCTTGTATATACAGTGTAGGGTATATGAGGAGGTCTTGTATATACAGTGTAGGGGGTGTCGGTTGTGTAGGGTATATGTGGAGGTCTTGTGTATACAGTGTAGAGGGTATCGGTTGTGTAGGGTATATGAGGAGGTCTTGTGTATACATTGTAGAGGGTATCGGTTGTGTAGGGTATATGTGGAGGTCTTGTGTATACAGTGTAGAGGGTATCGGTTGTGTAGGGTATATGAGGAGGTCTTGTGTATACAGTGTAGAGGGTATCGGTTGTGTAGGGTATATGAGGAGGTCTTGTATATACAGTGTAGGGTATATGAGGAGGTCTTGTATATACAGTGTAGGGTATATGAGGAGGTCTTGTATATACAGTGTAGGGTATATGAGGAGGTCTTGTATATACAGTGTAGGGGGTGTCGGTTGTGTATTGTATATGAGGAGGTCTTGTATGTACAGTGTAGGGTATATGAGGAGGTCTTGTATATACAGTGTAGAGGGTGTCGTTTGTGTAGGGTATATGAGGAGGTCTTGTATATACAGTGTAGGGTATATGAGGAGGTCTTGTATATACAGTGTAGGGGGTGTCGGTTGTGTAGGGTATATGAGGAGGTCTTGTGTATACAGTGTAGGGGGTGTCGGTTGTGTAGGGTATATGAGGAGGTCTTGTATATACGGTGTAGAGGGTATTGGTTGTGTAGGGTATATGGAGGAGGTCTTGTATATACAGTGTAGGGGGTATGAGGAGGTCTTGTATATACAGTGTAGAGGGTATTGGTTTGTATAGGGTATATGAGGAGGTCTTGTATATACAGTGTAGAGGGTATCGGTTGTGTAGGGTATATGAGGAGGTCTTGTATATACAGTGTAGAGGGTATTGTTGTGTAGGGTATATGAGGAGGTCCTTGTATATACAGTGTAGGGGGTGTCGGTTGTGTAGGGTATATGAGGAGTCTTGTATAAACAGTGTAGGGGGTGTCGGTTGTGTAGGGTATATGAGGAGGTCTTGTATATACAGTGTAGGGTATATGAGGAGGTCTTGTATATACAGTGTAGAGGGTATCGGTTGTGTAGGGTATATGAGGAGGTCTTGTATATACAGTGTAGAGGGTATTGGTTGTTAGGGTATATGAGGAGGTCTTGTTTATACAGTATAGGGGGTATTGGTTGTGTAGGGTATATGAGGAGGTCTTGTATATACAGTGTAGGGGGTGTTGGTTGTGTATTGTATATGAGGAGGTCTTGTATATACAGTGTAGGGTATATGAGGAGGTCTTGTATATACAGTGTAGGGGGTGTCGGTTGTGTAGGGTATATGTGGAGGTCTTGTATATACAGTGTAGGGGTATCGGTTGTGTAGGGTATATGAGGAGGTCTTGTATATACAGTGTAGAGAGTATCTGTTGTGTAGGGTATATGAGGAGGTCTTGTATATACAGTGTAGGGGGTGTCGGTTGTTTAGGGTATATGAGGAGGTCTTGTATATACAGTGTAGGGTATATGAGGAGGTCTTGTATATGCAGTGTAGGGTATATGAGGAGGTCTTGTATATACAGTGTAGGGGTGGTCGGTTGTGTAGGGTATATGAGGAGGTCTTGTTTATACAGTATAGGGGGTATTGGTTGTGTAGGGTATATGAGGAGGTCTTGTATATACAGTGTAGGGGGTGTCGGTTGTGTATTGTATATGAGGAGGTCTTGTGTATACAGTGTAGAGGGTATCGGTTGTGTAGGGTATATGAGGAAGGTCTTGTGTATACAGTGTAGAGGGTATCGGTTGTGTAGGGTATATGAGGAGGTCTTGTATATACAGTGTAGGGTATATGAGGAGGTCTTGTATATACAGTGTAGGGGGTGTCGGTTGTGTAGGGTATATGAGGAGGGCTTGTGTATACATTGTAGAGGGTATCGGTTGTGTAGGGTATATGTGGAGGTCTTGTGTATACAGTGTAGAGGGTATCGGTTGTGTAGGGTATATGAGGAGGTCTTGTGTATACAGTGTAGAGGGTATCGGTTGTGTAGGGTATATGAGGAGGTCTTGTATATACAGTGTAGGGTATATGAGGAGGTCTTGTATATACAGTATAGGGTATATGAGGGAGGTCTTGTATATACAGTGTAGGGTATATGAGGAGGTCTTGTATATACAGTGTAGGGGTGTCGGTTGTGTAGGGTATATGAGGAGGTCTTGTGTATACAGTGTAGGGGGTGTCGGTTGTGTAGTGTATATGAGGAGGTCTTGTATATACGGTCTAGAGGGTATTGGTTGTGTAGGGTATATGAGGAGGTCTTGTATACACAGTGTAGGGGGTGTCGGTTGTGTAGGGTATATGAGGAGGTCTTGTATATACAGTGTAGGGGGTATGAGGAGGTCTTGTATATACAGTGTAGAGGGTATTGGTTGTGTAGGGTATATGAGGAGGTCTTGTATATACAGTGTAGGGGGTGTCGGTTGTGTAGGGTATATGAGGAGGTCTTGTATAAACAGTGTAGGGGGTGTTGGTTGTGTAGGGTATATGAGGAGGTCTTGTATATACAGTGTAGAGTAATATGAGGAGGTCTTGTATATACAGTGTAGAGGTATCGGTTGTGTAGGGTATATGAGGAGGTCTTGTATATACAGTGTAGAGGGTATTGGTTGTGTAGGGTATATGAGGAGGTCTTGTTTATACAGTATAGGGGGTATTGGTTGTGTAGGGTATATGAGGAGGTCTTGTATATACAGTGTAGGGGGTGTCGGTTGTGTATTGTATATGAGGAGGTCTTGTATATACAGTGTAGGGTATATGAGGAGGTCTTGTATATACAGTGTAGGGGGTGTCGGTTGTGTAGGGTATATGTGGAGGTCTTGTATATACAGTGTAGGGGTATCGGTTGTGTAGGGTATATCAGGAGGTCTTGTATATACAGTGTAGGGGGTGTCGGTTGTGTAGTGTATATGAGGAGGTCTTGTATATACAGTGTAGGGGGTGTCGGTTGTGTAGGGTATATGAGGAGGTCTTGTATATACAGTGTAGAGAGTATCTGTTGTGTAGGGTATATGAGGAGGTCTTGTATATACAGTGTAGGGGGTGTCGGTTGTTTAGGGTATATGAGGAGGTCTTGTATATACAGTGTAGGGTATATGAGGAGGTCTTGTATATGCAGTGTAGGGTATATGAGGAGGTCTTGTATATACAGTGTAGGGGGTGTCGGTTGTGTAGGGTATATGAGGAGGTCTTGTTTATACAGTATAGGGGGTATTGGTTGTGTAGGGTATATGAGGAGGTCTTGTATATACAGTGTAGGGGGTGTCGGTTGTGTATTGTATATGAGGAGGTCTTGTATATACAGTGTAGGGTATATGAGGAGGTCTTGTATATACAGTGTAGGGGTGTCGGTTGTGTAGGGTATATGTGGAGGTCTTGTATATACAGTGTAGGGGTATCGGTTGTGTAGGGTATATGAGGAGGTCTTGTATATACAGTATAGGGGGTATTGGTTGTGTAGGGTATGTGAGGAGGTCTTGTATATACAGTGTAGGGGGTGTCGGTTGTGTAGTGTATATGAGGAGGTCTTGTATATACAGTGTAGGGGGTGTCGGTTGTGTAGGGTATATGAGGAGGTCTTGTATATACAGTGTAGAGAGTATCTGTTGTGTAGGGTATATGAGGAGGTCTTGTATATACAGTGTAGGGGGTGTCGGTTGTTTAGGGTATATGAGGAGGTCTTGTGTATACAGTGTAGAGGGTATCGGTTGTGTAGGGTATATGAGGAGGTCTTGTATATACAGTGTAGGGTATATGAGGAGGTCTTGTATATGCAGTGTAGGGTATATGAGGAGGTCTTGTATATACAGTGTAGGGGGTGTCGGTTGTGTAGGGTATATGAGGAGGTCTTGTGTATACAGTGTAGAGGGTATCGGTTGTGTAGGGTATATGAGGAGGTCTTGTATATACAGTGTAGGGTATATGAGGAGGTCTTGTATATACAGTGTAGGGTATATGAGGAGGTCTTGTATATACAGTGTAGGGTATATGAGGAGGTCTTGTATATACAGTGTAGGGGTGTCGGTTGTGTAGGGTATATGAGGAGGTCTTGTGTATACATTGTAGAGGGTATCGGTTGTGTAAGGTATATGTGGAGGTCTTGTGTATACAGTGTAGAGGGTATCGGTTGTGTAGGGTATATGAGGAGGTCTTGTATATACAGTGTAGGGTATATGAGGAGGTCTTGTATATACAGTGTAGGGGGTGTCGGTTGCGTAGGGTATATGAGGAGGTCTTGTGTATACAGTGTAGGGGGTGTCGGTTGTGTAGGGTATATGTGAAGGTCTTGTGTATACAGTGTAGAGGGTATCGGTTGTGTTGGGTATATGAGGAGGTCTTGTGTATACATTGTAGAGGGTATCGGTTGTGTAGGGTATATGTGGAGGTCTTGTGTATACAGTGTAGAGGGTATCGGTTGTGTAGGGTGTATGAGCAGGTCTTGTATATACAGTGTAGGGTATATGAGGAGGTCTTGTATATACAGTGTAGAGAGTATCTGTTGTGTAGGGTATATGATGAGGTCTTGTATATACAGTGTAGGGGGTGTCGATTGTGTAGGGTATATGAGGAGGTCTTGTATATACAGTGTAGGGGGTGTTGGTTGTGTAGGGTATATGAGGAGGTCTTGTATATACAGTGTAGGGGGTATCGGTTGTGTAGGGTATATGAGGAGGTCTTCTATATATACAGTGTAGGGGGTGTCGGTTGTGTAAGGTATATGTGGAGGTCTTGTGTTTACTGTGTAGAGGGTATCGGTTGTGTAGGGTATATGAGGAGGTCTTGTATATACAGTGTAGGGTATATGAGGAGGTCTTGTATATACAGTGTAGGGGGTGTCGGTTGTGTAGGGTATATGAGGAGGTCTTGTGTATACAGTGTAGGGGGTGTCGGTTGTGTAGGGTATATGAGGAGGTCTTGTATATACAGTGTAGAGGGTATCGGTTGTGTAGGGTATATGAGGAGGTCTTGTATATACAGTGTAGAGGGTATTGGTTGTGTAGGGTATATGAGGAGGTCTTGTATAAACAGTGTAGGGGGTGTCGGTTGTGTAGGGTATATGAGGAGGTCTTGTATATTCAGTGTAGAGGGTATTGGTTGTGTAGGGTATATGAGGAGGTCTTGTATATACAGTGTAGGGGGTGTCGGTTATGTAGGGTATATGAGGAGGTCTTGTATAAACAGTGTAGGGGGTGTCGGTTGTGTAGGGTATATGAGGAGGTCTTGTATATACAGTGTAGGGTATATGAGGAGGTCTTGTATATACAGTGTAGAGGGTATCGGTTGTGTAGGGTATATGAGGAGGTCTTGTATATACAGTGTAGAGGGTATTGGTTGTGTAGGGTATATGAGGAGGTCTTGTATATACAGTGTAGGGGGTGTCGGTTGTGTATTGTATATGAGGAGGTCTTGTATATACAGTGTAGGGTATATGAGGAGGTCTTGTATATACAGTGTAGGGGGTGTCGGTTGTGTAGGGTATATGTGGAGGTCTTGTATATACAGTGTAGGGGTATCGGTTGTGTAGGGTATATGAGGAGGTCTTGTATATACAGTGTAGGGGGTGTCGGTTGTGTAGTGTATATGAGGAGGTCTTGTATATACAGTGTAGGGGGTGTCGGTTGTGTAGGGTATATGAGGAGGTCTTGTATATACAGTGTAGAGAGTATCTGTTGTGTAGGGTATATGAGGAGGTCTTGTATATACAGTGTAGGGGGTGTCGGTTGTTTAGGGTATATGAGGAGGTCTTGTATATACAGTGTAGGGTATATGAGGAGGTCTTGTATATACAGTGTATATACAAGACCTCCTCATATACCCTACACTGTATATACAAGACCTCCTCATATACCCTACACTGTATATACAAGACCTCCTCATATACCCTAAACAACCGACACCCCTACACTGTATATACAAGACCTCCTCATATACCCTACACAACAGATACTCTCTACACTGTATATACAAGACCTCCTCATATACCCTACAGTGTAGGGGGTGTCGGTTGTGTAGGGTATATGAGGAGGTCTTGTGTATACAGTGTAGAGGGTATCGGTTGTGTAGGGTATATGAGGAGGTCTTGTATATACAGTGTAGGGTATATGAGGAGGTCTTGTATATACAGTGTAGGGTATATGAGGAGGTCTTGTACATACAGTGTAGGGTATATGAGGAGGTCTTGTATATACAGTGTAGGGGGTGTCGGTTGTGTAGGGTATATGAGGAGGTCTTGTGTATACAGTGTAGAGGGTATCGGTTGTGTATGGTATATGTGGAGGTCTTGTGTATACAGTGTAGAGGGTATCGGTTGTGTAGGGTATATGAGGAGGTCTTGTATATACAGTGTAGGGTATATGAGGAGGTCTTGTATATACAGTGTAGGGGGTGTCGGTTGTGTAGGGTATATGAGGAGGTCTTGTATATACAGTGTAGGGGGTGTCGGTTGTGTAGGGTATATGAGGAGGTCTTGTGTATACATTGTAGAGGGTATCGGTTGTGTAGGGTATATGTGGAGGTCTTGTGTATACAGTATAGAGGGTATCGGTTGTGTAGGGTGTATGAGCAGGTCTTGTATATACAGTGTAGGGTATATGAGGAGGTCTTGTATATACAGTGTAGAGAGTATCTGTTGTGTAGGGTATATGAAGAGGTCTTGTATATACAGTGTAGGGGGTGTTGGTTGTGTAGGGTATATGAGGAGGTCTTGTATATACAGTGTAGGGTATATGAGGAGGTCTTGTATATACAGTGTAGGGGGTGTCGGTTGTGTAGGGTATATGTGGAGGTCTTGTGTATACAGTGTAGAGGATATCGGTTGTGTAGGGTGTATGAGGAGGTCTTGTATATACAGTGTAGGGTATATGAGGAGGTATTGTATATACAGTGTAGAGAGTATCTGTTGTGTAGGGTATATGAGGAGGTCTTGTATATACAGTGTAGGGGGTGTTGGTTGTGTAGGGTATATGTGGAGGTCTTGTGTTTACAGTGTAGGGGGTGTCGGTTGTGTAGGGTATATGAGGAGGTCTTGTATATACAGTGTAGGGGGTGTTGGTTGTGTAGGGTATATGTGGAGGTCTTGTGTTTACAGTGTAGAGGGTATCGGTTGGGTAGGGTGTATGAGGAGTTTGTATATACAGTGTAGAGGGTATCGGTTGTGTAGGGTATATGAGGAGGTCTTGTATATACAGTGTAGGGTGTGTCGGTTGTGTATTGTATATGAGGAGGTCTTGTATATACAGTGTAGTGGGTATCGGTTGTGTAGGGTATATGAGGAGGTCTTGTATATACAGTGTAGGATATATGATGGGGTTTTGTATATACAGTGTAGGGGGTATTGGTTGTGTAGGGTATATGAGGAGGTCTTGTATATACAGTGTAGGGTATATGAGGAGGTCTTGTATATACAGTGTAGGGGTGTCGGTTGTGTAGGGTATATGAGGAGGTCTTGTATACACAGTTTAGGGGGTATTGGTTGTGTAGGGTATAGGAGGAGGTCTTGTGTATACAGTGTAGGAGGTGTCGGTTGTGTAGGGTATATGAGGAGGTCTTGTATATACAGTGTAGGGGTATCGGTTGTGTAAGGTATGTGAGGAGGTCTTGTATATACAGTGTAGGGGGTGTCGGTTGTGTATTGTATATGAGGAGGTCTTGTATATACAGTGTAGGGTATATGAGGAGGTCTTGTATATACAGTGTAGAGGGTTTCGGTTGTGTAGGGTATATGAGGAGGTCTTGTATATACAGTGTAGGGTATATGAGGAGGTCTTGTATATACAGTGTAGGGTATATAAGGAGGTCTTGTGTATATACAGTGTAGGGGGAGTCGGTTGTGTAGGGTATATGAGGAGGTCTTGTATATACAGTGTAGGGGGTGTCGGTTGTGTAGGGTATATGAGGAGGTCTTGTATATACAGTGTAGAGGGTATCGGTTGTGTAGGGTATATGAGGAGGTCTTGTATATACAGTGTAGAGGGTATTGGTTGTGTAGGGTATATGAGGAGGTCTTGTATATACAGTGTAGGGGTGTCGGTTGTGTAGGGTATATGAGTAGGTCTTGTATATACAGTGTAGGGGGTGTCGGTTGTGTAGGGTATATGAGGAGGTCTTGTATATACAGTGTAGAGGGTATCGGTTGTGTAGGGTATATGAGGAGGTCTTGTATATACAGTGTAGAGGGTATTGGTTGTGTAGTGTATATGAGGAGGTCTTGTATATACAGTTTAGGGTATATGAGGAGGTCTTGTATATACAGTGTAGGGGGTGTCGGTTGTGTAGGGTATATGTGGAGGTCTTGTATATACAGTGTAGGGGTATCGGTTGTGTAGGGTATATGAGGAGGTCTTGTATATACAGTGTAGGGGGTGTCGGTTGTGTAGGGTATATGAGGAGGTCTTGTATATACAGTGTAGTGGGTGTCGGTTGTGTAGGGTATATGAGGAGGTCTTGTATATACAGTGTAGGGGTGTCGGTTGTGTAGGATATATGAGGAGGTCTTGTATATACAGTGTAGGGGGTGTCGGTTGTGTAGGGTATATGTGGAGGTCTTGTATATACAGTGTAGGGTATATGAGGAGGTCTTGTATATACAGTGTAGGGGGTGTCGGTTGTGTAGGGTATATGTGGAGGTCTTGTATATACAGTGTAGGGGTATCGGTTGTGTAGGGTATATGAGGAGGTCTTGTATATACAGTGTAGGGGGTGTCGGTTGTGTAGGGTATATGAGGAGGTCTTGTATATACAGTGTAGTGGGTGTCGGTTGTGTAGGGTATATGAGGAGGTCTTGTATATACAGTGTAGGGGTGTCGGTTGTGTAGGATATATGAGGAGGTCTTGTATATACAGTGTAGGGGGTGTCGGTTGTGTAGGGTATATGTGGAGGTCTTGTATATACAGTGTAGGTGGTATCGGTTGTGTAGGGTATATGAGGTTGTGTAGGGTATATGAGGAGGTCTTGTATATACAGTGTAGAGAGTATCTGTTGTGTAGGGTATATGAGGAGGTCTTGTATATACAGTGTAGGGGGTGTCGGTTGTTTAGGGTATATGAGGAGGTCTTGTATATACAGTGTAGGGTATATGAGGAGGTCTTGTATATACAGTGTAGGGTATATGAGGAGGTCTTGTATATACAGTGTAGGGGGTGTCGGTTGTGTAGGGTATATGAGGAGGTCTTGTGTATACAGTGTAGAGGGTATCGGTTGTGTAGGGTATATGAGGAGGTCTTGTATATACAGTGTAGGGTATATGAGGAGGTCTTGTATATACAGTGTAGGGGGTGTCGGTTGTGTAGGGTATATGAGGAGGTCTTGTGTATACAGTGTAGAGGGTATCGGTTGTGTAGGGTATATGAGGAGGTCTTGTATATACAGTGTAGGGTATATGAGGAGGTCTTGTATATACAGTGTAGGGTATATGAGGAGGTCTTGTATATACAGTGTAGGGTATATGAGGAGGTCTTGTATATACAGTGTAGGGGGTGTCGGTTGTGTAGGGTATATGAGGAGGTCTTGTGTATACAGTGTAGAGGGTATCAGTTGTGTAGGGTATATGAGGAGGTCTTGTATATACAGTGTAGGGTATATGAGGAGGTCTTGTATATACAGTGTAGGTTGTGTCGGTTGTGTAGGGTATATGAGGAGGTCTTGTGTATACATTGTAGAGGGTATCGGTTGTGTAGGGTATATGTGGAGGTCTTGTGTATACAGTGTAGAGGGTATCGGTTGTGTAGGGTATATGAGGAGGTCTTGTATATACAGTGTAGGGTATATGAGGAGGTCTTGTATATACAGTGTAGGGGGTGTCGGTTGTGTAGGGTATATGAGGAGGTCTTGTGTATACAGTGTAGGGGGTATCGGTTGTGTAGGGTATATGTGAAGGTCTTGTGTATACAGTGTAGAGGGTATCGGTTGTGTTGGGTATATGAGGAGGTCTTGTGTATACATTGTAGAGGGTATCGGTTGTGTAGGGTATATGTGGAGGTCTTGTGTATACAGTGTAGAGGGTATCGGTTGTGTAGGGTGTATGAGCAGGTCTTGTATATACAGTGTAGGGTATATGAGGAGGTCCTGTATATACAGTGTAGAGAGTATCTGTTGTGTAGGGTATATGAGGAGGTCTTGTATATACAGTGTAGGGGGTGTTGGTTGTGTAGGGTATATGAGGAGGTCTTGTATATACAGTGTAGGGGGTATCGGTTGTGTAGGGTATATGAGGAGGTCTTGTATATACAGTGTAGGGGGTGTTGGTTGTGTAGGGTATATGTGAAGGTCTTGTGTATACAGTGTAGAGGATATCGGTTGTGTAGGGTGTATGAGGAGGTCTTGTGTATATACAGTGTAGGGTATATGAGGAGGTCTTGTATATACAGTGTAGAGGGTATCTGTTGTGTAGGGTATATGAGGAGGTCTTGTATATACAGTGTAGAGGGTATCGGTTGTGTAGGGTATATGAGGAGGTCTTGTATATACAGTGTAGAGGGTATCGGTTGTGTAGGGTATATGAGGAGGTCTAGTATATACAGTGTAGGGTATATGAGGAGGTCTTGTATATACAGTGTAGAGGGTATCGGTTGTGTAGGGTATATGAGGAGGTCTTGTGTATACAGTGTAGAGGGTATCGGTTGTGTAGGGTATATGAGGAGGTCTTGTATATACAGTGTAGGGGGTATCGGTTGTGTAGGGTATATGAGGAGGTCTTGTGTAGGGTACATGGGGGGTACAGGATGAGCACCGCACACTTTACAATCATACAATGTCTACATTATAATGGGTCATTATTACATCTACAATTGCTTTGGGTAATCCCATTACTGTGGGTTTTCCCTGTAAACTGCTGGTAATACGGATAATTGGCGGTGATTAAGGGCTTCATTATGTCCGTCCCGCCAGCTCGCTGCATCCACATGTACATTATCAAATCATCTGAACTGTATAATTGAATTGGGCGTCTGTGTCCTGACTGCTGTGATGAGAGGACCGGCTCTGTCTCCTCCCGGGGTCCGTCTTACGCTAGCCCCCAGCTCGTCTTCTCACATTCCAGCTCCTCATCATTAATGACCTCATAAACATGAAATATTCCACAACGAGGCCGGGTCAGCTCCCGGGCACCTGCACACTGTGTATATACATGACTATATCTCCACCTGAAACCGTGACATGTACCTGTACACACAGGACGCGGAGCGACACAGGAGAACACCCTAGACTGCTGGGGATGAGATAAGGATGGAGGAAGATCTACAGGTCCCAGGACTTATGTCTCTGCTAGAGAGTTCTATAGTGTGACTGATCTTACAGTAGAGGTTCCATAGTGTGACTGATCTTACAGTAGAGGCTCCATAGTGTGACCGCTCTTACAGTAGAGGTTCCATAGTGTGACTGATCTTACAGTAGAGGTTCCATAGTGTGACTGATCTTACAGTAGAGGTTCCATAGTGTGACTGATCTTACAGTAGAGGTTCCATAGTGTGACTGCTCTTACAGTAGAGGTTCCATAGTGTGACTGATCTTACAGTAGAGGCTCCATAGTGTGACCGCTCTTACAGTAGAGGCTCCATAGTGTGACTGATCTTACAGTAGAGGTTCCATAGTGTGACTGATCTTACAGTAGAGGTTCCATAGTGTGACTGCTCTTACAGTAGAGGCTCCATAGTGTGACTGATCTTACAGTAGAGGTTCCATAGTGTGACTGATCTTACAGTAGAGGTTCCATAGTGTGACTGATCTTACAGTAGAGGCTTCATAGTGTGACTGCTCTTACAGTAGAGGTTCCATAGTGTGACTGCTCTTACAGTAGAGGCTCCATAGTGTGACTGCTCTTACAGTAGAGGTTCCATAGTGTGACTGCTCTTACAGTAGAGGCTCCATAGTGTGACCGATCTTACAGTAGAGGGTCCATAGTGTGACTGATCTTACAGTAGAGGTTCCATAGTGTGACTGCTCTTACAGTAGAGGTTCCATAGTGTGACTGCTCTTACAGTAGAGGCTCCATAGTGTGACTGATCTTACAGTAGAGGTTCCATAGTGTGACTGATCTTACAGTAGAGGTTCCATAGTGTGACTGCTCTTACAGTAGAGGCTCCATAGTGTGACTGATCTTACAGTAGAGGCTCCATAGTGTGACTGATCTTACAGTAGAGGTTCCATAGTGTGACTGCTCTTACAGTAGAGGCTCCATAGTGTGACTGCTCTTACAGTAGAGGTTCCATAGTGTGACTGCTCTTACAGTAGAGGTTCCATAGTGTGACTGCTCTTACAGTAGAGGTTCCATAGTGTGACTGCTCTTACAGTAGAGGTTCCATAGTGTGACTGCTCTTACAGTAGAGGTTCCATAGTGTGACTGATCTTACAGTAGAGGCTCCATAGTGTGACAGCTCTTACAGTAGAGGCTCCATAGTGTGACTGCTCTTACAGTAAAGGTTCCATAGTGTGACTGCTCTTACAGTAGAGGTTCCATAGTGTGACTACTCTTACAGTAGAGGCTCCATAGTGTGACTGATCTTACAGTAGAGGCTCCATAGTGTGACCGCTCTTACAGTAGAGGTTACATAGTGTGACTGCTCTTACAGTAGAGGTTCCATAGTGTGACTGCTCTTACAGTAGAGGTTCCATAGTGTGACTGCTCTTACAGTAGAGGGTCCATAGTGTGACTGATCTTACAGTAGAGGCTCCATAGTGTGACTGCTCTTACAGTAGAGGCTCCATAGTGTGACTGCTCTTACAGTAGAGGTTCCATAGTGTGACTGCTCTTACAGTAGAGGTTCCATAGTGTGACTGATCTTACAGTAGAGGTTCCATAGTGTGACTGATCTTACAGTAGAGGCTCCATAGTGTGACTGATCTTACAGTAGAGGTTCCATAGTGTGACTGCTCTTACAGTAGAGGTTCCATAGTGTGACTGCTATTACAGTAGAGGTTCCATAGTGTGACTGCTCTTACAGTAGAGGTTCCATAGTGTGACTGCTCTTACACTAGATGCTCCATAGTGTGACTGCTCTTACAGTAGAGGTTCCATAGTGTGACTGCTCTTACAGTAGAGGTTCCATAGTGTGACTGCTCTTACAGTAGAGGGTCCATAGTGTGACTGCTCTTACAGTAGAGGTTCCATAGTGTGACTGATCTTACAGTAGAGGCTTCATAGTGTGACTGCTCTTACAGTAGAGGTTCCATAGTGTGACTGATCTTACAGTAGAGGCTCCATAGTGTGACTGCTCTTACAGTAGAGGTTCCATAGTGTGACTGCTCTTACAGTAGAGGCTCCATAGTGTGACTGATCTTACAGTAGAGGCTCCATAGTGTGACTGATCTTACAGTAGAGGTTCCATAGTGTGACTGCTCTTACAGTAGAGGCTCCATAGTGTGACTGCTCTTACAGTAGAGGTTCCATAGTGTGACCGCTCTTATAGTAGAGGTTCCATAGTGTGACCGCTCTTATAGTAGAGGTTCCATAGTGTGACTGCTCTTACAGTAGAGGGTCCATAGTGTGACTGATCTTACAGTAGAGGCTCCATAGTGTGACTGCTCTTACAGTAGAGGCTCCATAGTGTGACTGCTCTTACAGTAGAGGGTCCATAGTGTGACTGATCTTACAGTAGAGGCTCCATAGTGTGACTGCTCTTACAGTAGAGGGTCCATAGTGTGACTGATCTTACAGTAGAGGCTCCATAGTGTGACTGTTCTTACAGTAGAGGCTCCATAGTGTGACTGCTCTTACAGTAGAGGTTCCATAGTGTGACTGCTCTTACAGTAGAGGTTCCATAGTGTGATTGCTCTTACAGTAGAGGTTCCATAGTGTGACTGATCTTACAGTAGAGGGTCCATAGTGTGACTGCTCTTACAGTAGAGGTTCCATAGTGTGACTGCTCTTACAGTAGAGGTTCCATAGTGTGACTGCTCTTACAGTAGAGTTTCCATAGTGTGACTGCTCTTACAGTAGAGGCTCCATAGTGTGACTGCTCTTACAGTAGAGGTTCCATAGTGTGACTGCTCTTACAGTAGAGGTTCCATAGTGTGACTGCTCTTACAGTAGAGGTTCCATAGTGTGACTGCTCTTACAGTAGAGGCTCCATAGTGTGACCGCTCTTACAGTAGAGGGTCCATAGTGTGACTGCTCTTACAGTAGAGGTTCCATAGTGTGACCGATCTTACAGTAGAGGTTCCATAGTGTGACTGCTCTTACAGTAGAGGTTCCATAGTGTGACTGCTATTACAGTAGAGGTTCCATAGTGTGACCGCTCTTACAGTAGAGGTTCCATAGTGTGACTGCTCTTACACTAGATGCTCCATAGTGTGACTGCTCTTACAGTAGAGGTTCCATAGTGTGACTGCTCTTACAGTAGAGGTACCATAGTGTGACTGCTCTTACAGTAGAGGCTCCATAGTGTGACTGCTCTTACAGTAGAGGTTCCATAGTGTGACTGCTCTTACAGTAGAGGCTCCATAGTGTGACTGCTCTTACAGTAGAGGTTCCATAGTGTGACTGATCTTACAGTAGAGGTTCCATAGTGTGACTGCTCTTACAGTAGAGGTTCCATAGTGTGACTGATCTTACAGCAGAGGTTCCATAGTGTGACTGCTCTTACAGTAGAGGCTCCATAGTGTGACTGATCTTACAGTAGAGGTTCCATAGTGTGACTGCTCTTACAGTAGAGGTTCCATAGTGTGACTGCTCTTACAGTAGAGGCTCCATAGTGTGACTGCTCTTACAGTAGAGGCTCCATAGTGTGACCGCTCTTACAGTAGAGGCTCCATAGTGTGACTGCTCTTACAGTAGAGGCTCCATAGTGTGACTGCTCTTACAGTAGAGGCTCCATAGTGTGACTGCTCTTACAGTAGAGGCTCCATAGTGTGACCGCTCTTACAGTAGAGGCTCCATAGTGTGACCGCTCTTACAGTAGAGGCTCCATAGTGTGACCGCTCTTACAGTAGAGGCTCCATAGTGTGACCGCTCTTACAGTAGAGGCTCCATAGTGTGACCGCTCTTACAGTAGAGGCTCCATAGTGTGACCGCTCTTACAGTAGAGGCTCCATAGTGTGACTGCTCTTACAGTAGAGGCTCCATAGTGTGACCGCTCTTACAGTAGAGGCTCCATAGTGTGACCGCTCTTACAGTAGAGGCTCCATAGTGTGACCGCTCTTACAGTAGAGGCTCCATAGTGTGACTGATCTTACAGTAGAGGGTCCATAGTGTGACCGCTCTTACAGTAGAGGCTCCATAGTGTGACTGCTCTTACAGTAGAGGCTCCATAGTGTGACTGCTCTTACAGTAGAGGCTCCATAGTGTGACCGCTCTTACAGTAGAGGCTCCATAGTGTGACTGCTCTTACAGTAGAGGCTCCATAGTGTGACTGCTCTTACAGTAGAGGTTCCATAGTGTGACTGCTCTTACAGTAGAGGTTCCATAGTGTGACTGCTCTTACAGTAGAGGCTCCATAGTGTGACCGCTCTTACAGTAGAGGCTCCATAGTGTGACTGCTCTTACAGTAGAGGCTCCATAGTGTGACCGCTCTTACAGTAGAGGCTCCATAGTGTGACTGCTCTTACAGTAGAGGCTCCATAGTGTGACTGATCTTACAGTAGAGGCTCCATAGTGTGACTGATCTTACAGTAGAGGTTCCATAGTGTGACCGCTCTTACAGTAGAGGCTCCATAGTGTGACCGCTCTTACAGTAGAGGTTCCATAGTGTGACTGCTCTTACAGTAGAGGTTCCATAGTGTGACTGCTCTTACAGTAGAGGTTCCATAGTGTGACCGATCTTACTGTAGAGGTTCCATAGTGTGACTGCTCTTACAGTAGAGGTTCCATAGTGTGACTGCTCTTACAGTAGAGGCTCCATAGTGTGACTGATCTTACTGTAGAGGTTCCATAGTGTGACTGATCTTACTGTAGAGGTTCCATAGTGTGACCGATCTTACTGTAGAGGTTCCATAGTGTGACTGATCTTACAGTAGAGGCTCCATAGTGTGACTGCTCTTACAGTAGAGGCTCCATAGTGTGACTGATCTTACAGTAGAGGCTCCATAGTGTGTGACTGCTCTTACAGTAGAGGCTCCATAGTGTGACTGCTCTTACAGTAGAGGCTCCATAGTGTGACTGCTCTTACAGTAGAGGCTCCATAGTGTGACTGCTCTTACAGTAGAGGCTCCATAGTGTGACTGATCTTACAGTAGAGGTTCCATAGTGTGACTGCTCTTACAGTAGAGGCTCCATAGTGTGTGACTGCTCTTACAGTAGAGGGTCCATAGTGTGACTGTTCTTACAGTAGAGGCTCCATAGTGTGACTGCTCTTACAGTAGAGGCTCCATAGTGTGACTGCTCTTACAGTAGAGGCTCCATAGTCTGACCGCTCTTACAGTAGAGGTTCCATAGTGTGACTGCTCTTACAGTAGAGGCTCCATAGTGTGACTGCTCTTACAGTAGAGGCTCCATAGTGTGACTGCTCTTACAGTAGAGGTTCCATAGTGTGACTGATCTTACAGTAGAGGTTCCATAGTGTGACCGATCTTACAGTAGAGGTTCCATAGTGTGACTGATCTTACAGTAGAGGTTCCATAGTTTGACTGATCTTACAGTAGAGGTTCCCTAGTGTGACTGATCTTACAGTAGAGGCTCCATAGTGTGACTGATCTTACAGTAGAGGCTCCATAGTGTGACTGCGCTTACAGTAGAGGTTCCATAGTGTGACCGATCTTACTGTAGAGGTTCCATAGTGTGACTGCTCTTACAGTAGAGGCTCCATAGTGTGACTGATCTTACAGTAGAGGTTCCATAGTGTGACTGCTCTTACAGTAGAGGCTCCATAGTGTGACTGCTCTTACAGTAGAGGCTCCATAGTGTGACTGCTCTTACAGTAGAGGCTCCATAGTGTGACTAATCTTACAGTAGAGGCTCCATAGTGTGACTGCTCTTACAGTAGAGGTTCCATAGTGTGACTGATCTTACAGTAGAGGCTCCATAGTGTGACTGCTCTTACAGTAGAGGCTCCATAGTGTGACTAATCTTACAGTAGAGGCTCCATAGTGTGACTGCTCTTACAGTAGAGGTTCCATAGTGTGACTAATCTTACAGTAGAGGCTCCATAGTGTGACTGCTCTTACAGTAGAGGTTCCATAGTGTGACTGATCTTACAGTAGAGGCTCCATAGTGTGACCGCTCTTACAGTAGAGGCTCCATAGTGTGACCGCTCTTACAGTAGAGGCTCCATAGTGTGACCGCTCTTACAGTAGAGGTTCCATAGTGTGACCGCTCTTACAGTAGAGGTTCCATAGTGTGACCGCTCTTACAGTAGAGGTTCCATAGTGTGACCGCTCTTACAGTAGAGGTTCCATAGTGTGACCGCTCTTGCAGTAGAGGTTCCATAGTGTGACCGCTCTTACAGTAGAGGCTCCATAGTGTGACTGCTCTTACAGTAGAGGTTCCATAGTGTGACTGCTCTTACAGTAGAGGTTCCATAGTGTGACTGCTCTTACAGTAGAGGCTCCATAGTGTGACTGCTCTTACAGTAGAGGCTCCATAGTGTGACTGCTCTTACATTAGAGGCTCCATAGTGTGACTGCTCTTACAGTAGAGGCTCCATAGTGTGACTGCTCTTACAGTAGAGGCTCCATAGTGTGACTGCTCTTACAGTAGAGGTCCCATAGTGTGACTGCTCTTACAGTAGAGGCTCCATAGTGTGACCGCTCTTACAGTAGAGGTTCCATAGTGTGACCGCTCTTACAGTAGAGGCTCCATAGTGTGACTGCTCTTACAGTAGAGGTTCCATAGTGTGACTGCTCTTACAGTAGAGGTTCCATAGTGCTCTTACAGTAGAGGTTCCATAGTGTGACCGCTCTTACGGTAGAGGCTCCATAGTGTGACTGCTCTTACCGTAGAGGCTCCATAGTGTGACTGCTCTTACAGTAGAGGTTCCATAGTGTGACTGCTCTTACAGTAGAGGTTCCATAGTGCTCTTACAGTAGAGGTTCCATAGTGTGACCGCTCTTACGGTAGAGGCTCCATAGTGTGACTGCTCTTACGGTAGAGGTTCCATAGTGTGACTGTTCTTACGGTACAGGTTCCATAGTGTGACTGATCTTACAGTAGAGGCTCCATAGTGTGACTGATCTTACAGTAGAGGTTCCATAGTGTGACTGCTCTTACAGTACAGGTTCCATAGTGTGACTGATCTTACAGTAGAGGCTCCATAGTGTGACTGATCTTACTGTAGAGGTTCCATAGTGTGACTGCTCTTACAGTAGAGGTTCCATAGTGTGACTGCTCTTACAGTAGAGGTTCCATAGTGTGACTGCTCTTACAGTAGAGGCTCCATAGTGTGACCGCTCTTACGGTAGAGGCTCCATAGTGTGACTGCTCTTACAGTAGAGTCTCCATAGTGTGACTGCTCTTACGGTAGAGGCTCCATAGTGTGACTGATCTTACAGTAGCGGTTCCATAGTGTGACTGATCTTACAGTAGAGGCTCCATAGTGTGACTGATCTTACAGTAGAGGTTCCATAGTGTGACTGCTCTTACAGTAGAGGTTCCATAGTGTGACCGCTCTTACAGTAGAGGCTCCATAGTGTGACTGCTCTTACAGTAGAGTCTCCATAGTGTGACTGATCTTACAGTAGAGGTTCCATAGTGTGACCGCTCTTACAGTAGAGGTTCCATAGTGTGACTGATCTTACAGTAGAGGCTCCATAGTGTGACTGCTCTTACAGTAGAGGTTCCATAGTGTGACTGCTTTTACAGTAGAGGTTCCATAGTGTGACTGATCTTACAGTAGAGGCTCCATAGTGTGACTGCTCTTACAGTAGAGGTTCCATAGTGTGACTGATCTTACAGTAGAGGTTCCATAGTGTGACTGATCTTACAGTAGAGGTTCCATAGTGTGACTGATCTTACAGTAGAGGTTCCATAGTGTGACTGATCTTACAGTAGAGGTTCCATAGTGTGACTGATCTTACAGTAGAGGTTCCATAGTGTGACTGCTCTTACAGTAGAGGGTCCATAGTGTGACTGCTCTTACAGTAGAGGGTCCATAGTGTGACTGCTCTTACAGTAGAGGTTCCATAGTGTGACTGCTCTTACAGTAGAGGTTCCATAGTGTGACTGTTCTTACAGTAGAGGTTCCATAGTGTGACTGATCTTACAGTAGAGGTTCCATAGTGTGACTGATCTTACAGTAGAGGCTCCATAGTGTGACTGCTCTTACAGTAGAGGCTCCATAGTGTGACTGATCTTACAGTAGAGGTTCCATAGTGTGACTGATCTTACAGTAGAGGCTCCATAGTGTGACTGCTCTTACAGTAGAGGTTCCATAGTGTGACTGATCTTACAGTAGAGGTTCCATAGTGTGACTGATCTTACAGTAGAGGTTCCATAGTGTGACTGCTCTTACAGTAGAGGGTCCATAGTGTGACTGCTCTTACAGTAGAGGGTCCATAGTGTGACTGCTCTTACAGTAGAGGTTCCATAGTGTGACTGCTCTTACAGTAGAGGTTCCATAGTGTGACTGCTCTTACAGTAGAGGTTCCATAGTGTGACTGATCTTACAGTAGAGGTTCCATAGTGTGACCGCTCTTACAGTAGAGGTTCCATAGTGTGACTGATCTTACAGTAGAGGTTCCATAGTGTGACTGCTCTTACAGTAGAGGTTCCATAGTGTGACTGATCTTACAGTAGAGGCTCCATAGTGTGACTGCTCTTACAGTAGAGGCTCCATAGTGTGACTGATCTTACAGTAGAGGCTCCATAGTGTGACTGCTCTTACAGTAGAGGCTCCATAGTGTGACCGCTCTTACAGTAGAGGTTCCATAGTGTGACTGCTCTTACAGTAGAGGTTCCATAGTGTGACTGATCTTACAGTAGAGGTTCCATAGTGTGACTGCTCTTACAGTAGAGGCTCCATAGTGTGACTGATCTTACAGTAGAGGCTCCATAGTGTGACTGCTCTTACAGTAGAGGCTCCATAGTGTGACCTCTCTTACAGTAGAGGTTCCATAGTGTGACTGATCTTACAGTAGAGGTTCCATAGTGTGACTGTTCTTACAGTAGAGGCTCCATAGTGTGACTGCTCTTACAGTAGAGGTTCCATAGTGTGACTGATCTTACAGTAGAGGTTCCATATTGTGACTGATCTTACAGTAGAGGTTCCATAATGTGACTGATCTTACAGTAGAGGCTCCATAGTGTGACTGATCTTACAGTAGAGGTTCCATAGTGTGACTGCTCTTACAGTAGAGGCTCCATAGTGTGACTGCTATTACAGTAGAGGTTCCATAGTGTGACTGATCTTACAGTAGAGGGTCCATAGTGTGACTGCTCTTACAGTAGAGGCTCCATAGTGTGACCGCTCTTACAGTAGAGGTTCCATAGTGTGACTGCTCTTACAGTAGAGGTTCCATAGTGTGACTTCTCTTACAGTAGAGGCTTCATAGTGTGACTGATCTTACAGTAGAGGTTCCATAGTGTGACCGCTCTTACAGTAGAGGTTCCATAGTGTGACTGCTCTTACAGTAGAGGTTCCATAGTGTGACTGATCTTACAGTAGAGGCTCCATAGTGTGACTGATCTTACAGTAGAGGGTCCATAGTGTGACTGCTCTTACAGTAGAGGTTCCATAGTGTCACTGATCTTACAGTAGAGGCTCCATAGTGTGACTGATCTTACAGTAGAGGTTCCATAGTGTGACTGCTCTTACAGTAGAGGTTCCATAGTGTGACTGATCTTACAGTAGAGGTTCCATAGTGTGGCTGATCTTACAGTAGAGGTTCCATAGTGTGACTGCTCTTACAGTAGAGGTTCCATAGTGTGACTGATCTTACAGTAGAGGCTCCATAGTGTGACTGATCTTACAGTAGAGGCTCCATAGTGTGACTGTTCTTACAGTAGAAGCTCCATAGTGTGGCTGATCTTACAGTAGAGGCTCCATAGTGTGACTGATCTTACAGTAGAGGTTCCATAGTGTGACTGATCTTACAGTAGAGGCTCCATAGTGTGACTGCTCTTACAGTAGAGGCTCCATAGTGTGACTGATCTTACAGTAGAGGATCCATAGTGTGACTGATCTTACAGTAGAGGTTCCATAGTGTGACTTCTCTTACAGTAGAGGCTCCATAGTGTGACCGCTCTTACAGTAGAGGGTCCATAGTGTGACTGCTCTTACAGTAGAGGTTCCATAGTGTGACCGATCTTACAGTAGAGGTTCCATAGTGTGACTGATCTTACAGTAGAGGTTCCATAGTGTGACTGCTCTTACAGTAGAGGTTCCATAGTGTGACTGCTCTTACAGTAGAGGCTCCATAGTGTGACTGTGAGATGTTACAGGGGGGGTGTATGATGACGTGTGAGATGTTACAGGGGGGGTGTATGATGACGTGTGAGATGTTACAGGGGGTGTATGATGACATGTGAGATGTTACAGGGGGTGTATGATGACATGTGAGATGTTACAGGGGGGTGTATGATGGCACGTGAGATGTTACAGGGGGGTTTATGATGACACGTGAGATGTTACAGGGGGGGTGTATGATGACACGTGAGATGTTACAGGGGGGTTTATGATGACACGTGAGATGTTACAGGGGGGGGTGTATGATGACGTGTGAGATGTTACAGGGGGGTGTATGATGACACGTGAGATGTTACAGGGGGGTGTATAATGACACGTGAGATGTTACAGGGGTGGGTGTATGATGACGTGTGAGATGTTACAGGGGGGTGTATGATGACGTGTGAGATGTTACAGGGGGGTGTATGATGACACGTGAGATGTTACAGGGGGGTGTATGATGACACGTGAGATGTTACAGGGGGTGTATTATGACATGTGAGATGTTACAGGGGGTGTGTATGATGACACGTGAGATGTTACAGGGGGGTTTATGATGACACGTGAGATGTTACAGGGGGCTGTATTATGACATGTGAGATGTTACAGGGGGGTGTATGATGACGTGTGAGATGTTACAGGGGGTGTATGATGTGTGAGATGTTACAGGGGGGTGTATGATGACGTGTGAGATGTTACAGGGGGGGGTGTATGATGACACGTGAGATGTTACAGAGGGGTGTATGATGACGTGTGAGATGTTACAGGGGGGGGTGTATGATGACATGTGAGATGTTACAGGGGGTGTATGATGACGTGTGAGATGTTACAGGGGGTGTATGATATGTGAGATGTTACAGGGGGGTGTATGATGACACGTGAGATGTTACAAGGGGGTGTATGATGACGTGTGAGATGTTACAGGGGGTGTATGATGATATGTGTAATGTTACAGGGGGGTGTATGATGACATTTGAGATGTTACAGGGGGGGTGTATGATGACGTGTGAGATGTTACAGGGGGGGTGTATGATGACGTGTGAGATGTTACAGGGGGGTGTATGATGACATGTGAGATGTTACCGGGGGGTGTATGATGGCACGTGAGATGTTACAGGGGGGTTTATGATGACACGTGAGATGTTACAGGGGGGGTGTATGATGACACGTGAGATGTTACAGGGGGGTTTATGATGACACGTGAGATGTTACAGGGGGGGTGTATGATGACGTGTGAGATGTTACAGGGGGGTGTATGATGACACGTGAGATGTTACAGGGGGGTGTATAATGACACGTGAGATGTTACAGGGGTGGGTGTATGATGACGTGTGAGATGTTACAGGGGGTGTATGATGACATGTGAGATGTTACACGGGGGTGTATGATGACGTGTGAGATGTTACAGGGGGGTGTATGATGACGTGTGAGATGTTACAGGGGGGTGTATGATGACGTGTGAGATGTTACAGGGGGGTGTATGATGACACGTGAGATGTTACAGGGGGGTGTATGATGACACGTGAGATGTTACAGGGGGTGTATGATGACACGTGAGATGTTACAGGGGGGTTTATGATGACACGTGAGATGTTACAGGGGGCTGTATTATGACATGTGAGATGTTACAGGGGGGTGTATGATGACGTGTGAGATGTTACAGGGAGTGTATGATATGTGAGATGTTACAGGGGGGTGTATGATGACGTGTGAGATGTTACAAGGGGGTGTATGATGACGTGTGAGATGTTACAAGGGGGTGTATGATGACGTGTGAGATGTTACAGGGGGGTGTGTATGATGACACGTGAGATGTTACAGGGGGGTGTATGATGACACGTGAGATGTTACAAGGGGGTGTATGATGACGTGTGAGATGTTACAGGGGGGTGTATGATGACGTGTGAGATGTTACAGGGGGTGTATGATGATATGTGAGATGTTACAGGGGGGTGTATGATGACGTGTGAGATGTTACAGGGGGGTGTATGATGACGTGTGAGATGTTACAGGGGGGTGTATGATGACACGTGAGATGTTACAGGGGGGTTTATGATGACACGTGAGATGTTACAGGGGGCTGTATTATGACATGTGAGATGTTACAGGGGGCTGTATTATGACATGTGAGATGTTACCGGGGGGTGTATGATGACGTGTGAGATGTTACAGGGGGTGTATGATATGTGAGATGTTACAGGGGGGTGTATGATGACATGTGAGATGTTACAGGGGGGTGTATGATGACGTGTGAGATGTTACAAGGGGGTGTATGATGACGTGTGAGATGTTACAGGGGGGTGTATGATGACGTGTGAGATGTTACAGGGGGGTGTATGATGACACGTGAGATGTTACAGGGGGGTGTATGATGGCACGTGAGATGTTACAGGGGGGTTTATGATGACACGTGAGATGTTACAGGGGGGGTGTATGATGACACGTGAGATGTTACAGGGGAGTTTATGATGACACGTGAGATGTTACAGGGGGGGTGTATGATGACGTGTGAGATGTTACAGGGGGGTGTATGATGACACGTGAGATGTTACAGGGGGGTGTATAATGACACGTGAGATGTTACAGGGGTGGGTGTATGATGACGTGTGAGATGTTACAGGGGGTGTATGATGATATGTGAGATGTTACAGGGGGGTGTATGATGACGTGTGAGATGTTACAGGGGGGTGTATGATGACACGTGAGATGTTACAGGGGGGTGTATGATGACACGTGAGATGTTACAGGGGGGTTTATGATGACACGTGAGATGTTACAGGGGGCTGTATTATGACATGTGAGATGTTACAGGGGGGTGTATGATGGCGTGTGAGATGTTACAGGGGGTGTATGATATGTGAGATGTTACAGGGGGGTGTATGATGACGTGTGAGATGTTACAAGGGGGTGTATGATGACGTGTGAGATGTTACAGGGGGGTGTATGATGACACGTGAGATGTTACAGGGGGGTGTATGATGACGTGTGAGATGTTACAGGGGGGTGTATGATGACGTGTGAGATGTTACAGGGGGGTGTATGATGACGTGTGAGATGTTACAGGGGGTGTATGATGATATGTGAGATGTTACAGGGGGGTGTATGATGACGTGTGAGATGTTACAGGGGGGTGTATGATGAGGTGTGAGATGTTACAGGGGGGGTGTATGATGACACGTGAGATGTTACAAGGGGGTGTATGATGACGTGTGAGATGTTACAGGGGGGTGTATGATGACGTGTGAGATGTTACAGGGGGTGTATGATGATATGTGAGATGTTACAGGGGGGTGTATGATGATGTGTGAGATGTTACAGGGGGGTGTATGATGACGTGTGAGATGTTACAGGGGGGTGTATGATGACACGTGAGATGTTACAGGGGGGTTTATGATGACACGTGAGATGTTACAGGGGGCTGTATTATGACATGTGAGGTTACAGGGGGCTGTATTATGACATGTGAGATGTTACAGGGGGGTGTATTATGACGTGTGAGATGTTACAGGGGGTGTATGATATGTGAGATGTTACAGGGGGGTGTATGATGACGTGTGAGATGTTACAAGGGGGTGTATGATGACGTGTGAGATGTTACAGGGGGGTGTATGATGACACGTGAGATGTTACAGGGGGGTGTATGATGACGCGTGAGATGTTACAGGGGGGGGGTGTATGATGACGTGTGAGATGTTACAGGGGGGTGTATGATGACGTGTGAGATGTTACAGGGGGGTGTATGATGACACGTGAGATGTTACAGGGGGGAGGTGTATGATGACGTGTGAGATGTTACAGGGGGTGTATGATGATATGTGAGATGTTACAGGGGGGTGTATGACGTGTGAGATGTTACAGGGGGGTGTATGATGACACGTGAGATGTTACAGGGGGTGTATGATATGTGAGATGTTACAGGGGGGTGTATGATGACGTGTGAGATGTTACAGGGGGGTGTATGATGACACGTGAGATGTTACAGGGGGGTGTACGATGACACGTGAGATGTTACAGGGGGGTGTATGATGACACGTGAGATGTTACAGGGGGGTTTATGATGACACGTGAGATGTTACAGGGGGCTGTATTATGACATGTGAGATGTTACAGGGGGGTGTATGATGACGTGTGAGATGTTACAGGGGGTGTATGATATGTGAGATGTTACAGGGGGGTGTATGATGACGTGTGAGATGTTACAAGGGGGTGTATGATGACGTGTGAGATGTTACAGGGGGGTGTATGATGACACGTGAGATGTTACAGGGGGGTGTATTATGACATGTGAGATGTTACAGGGGGGTGTATGATGACACGTGAGATGTTACAGGGGGCTGTATTATGACGTGAGATGTTACAGGGGGGTGTATGATGACACGTGAGATGTTACAGGGGGGTGTATGATGACACGTGAGATGTTACAGGGGGGTTTATGATGACACGTGAGATGTTACAGGGGGGGTGTATTATGACATGTGAGATGTTACAGGGAGTGTATTATGACATGTGAGATGGTACAGGGGGGTGTATGATGACACGTGAGATGTTACAGGGGGGGTGTATGATGACACGTGAGATGTTACAGGGGGTGTATGATATGTGAGATGTTACAGGGGGGGTGTATGATGACACGTGAGATGTTACAGGGGGGTGTTTTATGACATGTGAGATGTTACAGGGGGCTGTATTATGACATGTGAGATCACAGGTTTGGGGGCACTTGGGGTATTATCAGGTAATGATGCGGGGGGTCTCTGGATGTTGCTTTCTGCTCTCCGTCAGGTTGGAGCCTGGATAATGGGTCTCGATGTCATTACAGACTGGAGGAGACTGAGCAGAGAGATAATTAGAAGCAACGTCTCATTACTGCCCTAATCACAGTTTAATAGCTCGTTCTGCTCCGCAAGCGACGCCTGGGGAATATGATGCCGCTTATTGCAGTCTGTTAACCTCTTCCTAGCCTCACGCTGTACTGAGGAATATGTGGACTGCGCATCTCAGGGGTCTTTGACATGAGTGGAATCATTTGGAGCCCGTTTCCTGGGACCACCACTAATCCCAAGACCAGACTATACTGACCTTCAACGGAGAAGTGGCCCCATAGACGCTATCACCGTCTACTGAAGTGAATGGAAGTTACCGGGACCATCAGGGACCCATTGTTCAGCTCCGCAGGGCCACCAATCACTTGTTTGATGTGGCTACCATAAGTGCGACCCCCTCAAGCTATCCGAGATGGATCGATGGTCCGGGATGTGTAAGATGGGAAATACCTTTGAGGGGCGATACGAGGGTTCTGGGGGGATTTTACATCTTTTCTTTCCGTGGCTTCAGATCTGAATTGCAGTTTTCGGCCCTGTTTTCCAGAGGTCATTGTTCTAAAGGGTCACACTTTTTTATGGCCATAGACATTAAATCATTGTGGCAGCACTAAAATGTCTGGTTCTCTATTAGCATGCCCGTATTGCCAGGGGAGGGGAGTGATCATCACCAACAGCCCCTCAACGTCCTTCTGAGGGATCGGCCATGCGGGATTTCACCGGTCTCATCCGTTGTCCTGTAGACATCATCGCACCTGCCATCATTTAGTTGTTGGTTGTACAATGTTGGCCTTACCAGTTTCCTTTATAATCATTACCCTCCTAGGGTTTACCAAGAATGGAGGAATGTACAAAACATTGCTCTGCCATCTGTCCTCATGTGAGATGCCACCACCATGCCCAGCCTGATATCTTACCTCTAGTTATGAGAGGTGCCATCACCATGCCCAACCTGATATCTTACCTCTAGTTATCAGAGGTGCCACCACTATGCCCAGCCTGATATCTTACCCCTAGTTATGAGAGATGCCACCACCATGCCCAGCCTGATATCTTACCTCTAGTTATGAGAGTTACCACCACTATGCCCAGCCTGATATCTTACCTCTAGTTATGAGAGGTGCCACCACTATGCCCAGCCTGATATCTTACCTCTAGTTATGAGAGATGCCACCACTATGCCCAGCCTGATATCTTACCTCTAGTTATGAGCGTTACCATCACCATGCCCAGCCTGATATCTTACCTCTAGTAATGAGAGGTGCCACCACTATGCCCAGCCTGATATCTTACCTCTAGTTATGAGAGGTGCCACCACTATGCCCAGCCTGATATCTTACCTCTAGTTATGAGAGGTGCCACCACCATGCCCAGCCTGATATCTTACCTCTAGTTATGAGAGTTACCACCACTATGCCCAGCCTGATATCTTACCTCTAGTTATGAGAGTTGCCACCACTATGCCCAGCCTGATATCTTACCTCTAGTTATGAGCGTTACCATCACCATGCCCAGCCTGATATCTTACCTCTAGTAATGAGAGGTGCCACCACTATGCCCAGCCTGATATCTTACCTCTAGTTATGAGAGATGCCACCACTATGCCCAGCCTGGCATCTTACCTCTAGTTATGAGAGGTGCCACCACTATGCCCAGCCGGATATCTTACCTCTAGTTATGAGAGATGCCACCACTATGCCCAGCCTGATATCTTACCTCTAGTTATGAGAGGTGCCCTCACCATGCCCAACCTGATATCTTACCCCTAGTAATGAGAGGTGCCACCACTATGCCCAGCCTGATATCTTACCTCTAGTTATGAGCGTTACCATCACCATGCCCAGCCTGATATCTTACCTCTAGTTATGAGAGGTGCCATCACCATGCCCAGCCTGATAGCTTACCCCTAGTAATGAGAGGTCCCACCACTATGCCCAGCCTGATATCTTACCTCTAGTTATGAGAGGTGCCATCACTATGCCCAGCCTGATATCTTACCCCTAGTAATGAGAGGTGCCACAACTATACCCAGCCTGATATCTTACCTCTAGTTATGAGAGGTGCCATCACCATGCCCAGCCTGATATCTTACCTCTAGTTATGAGAGATGCCACCACTATGCCCAGCCTGATATCTTACCTCTAGTTATGAGAGGTGCCATCACTATGCCCAGCCTGATATCTTACCTCTAGTTATGAGAGGTGCCCTCACCATGCCCAGCCTGATATCTTACCTCTAGTTATGAGAGATGCCACCACTATGCCCAGCCTGATATCTTACCTCTAGTTATGAGAGGTGCCACCACTATGCCCAGCCTGATATCTTACCTCTAGTTATGAGAGGTGCCACCACCATGCCCAGCCTGATATCTTACCTCTAGTTATGAGCGTTACCATCACCATGCCCAGCCTGATATTTTACCTCTAGTTATGAGAGGGGCCATCACCATGCACAGCCTGATATCTTACCCCTAGTAATGAGAGGTGCCACCACTATGCCCAGCCTGATATCTTACCTCTAGTTATGAGAGGTGCCACCACTATGCCCAGCCTGATATCTTACCTCTAGTTATGAGAGGTGCCATCACCATGCCCAGCCTGATATCTTACCTCTAGTTATGAGAGGTGCCATCACCATGCCCAGTCGGATATCTTACCTCTAGTTATGAGAGGTGCCATCACCATGCCCAGCCGGATATCTTACCTCTAGTTATGAGCGTTACCATCACCATGCCCAACCTGATATCTTACCTCTAGTAATGAGAGGTGCCACCACTATGCCCAGCCTGATATCTTACCTCTAGTTATGAGAGTTGCCACCACTATGCCCAACCTGATATCTTACCTCTAGTTATGAGCGTTACCATCACCATGCCCAGCCTGATATCTTACCTCTAGTTATGAGAGATGCCACAACCATACCCAGCCTGGCAATTTGCGTCTACAGATGAGAGATCCAAAAGAATGAGATCAGCAGCACATCACAGTCCCAGAGAGCATTCACAGGGAGCATTTAATAAACAGGATAAGATTTTGATCGGTGCAGGCAATGTCGAGTCGCAGCCAAACAACTCCAAAACAGGCACAAGAAGGTAGAGAAACCGCAGCCCACACTTTATCCAGGTATCAAAAAGAGGTGTCTCAAGCCTTGACAAAGACCCTCACTGGGGTCGAAACGTTGCTTTTTATGGTGAAATAAAGACACCTGTTTTTGATAGCTGGATAAAGGTTGTGCCTCGGTTTCTCTACCTTCTTGTACAGATGAGCGATGCCACCACTATGCCCAGCCTGATATCTTGTGCCTACACATGACAGATGCCAGCCTGAATATTACGTCTAGTGATGAGATTCCATCCCCGTGCGTGGATGATGGCTCTAGACGTGGCCGGGTGATGGCTCTACACATGGCTGCCATGTCCATAGTCATCATCTAGCCACGTCTGTAACCATTATCCAGCCACATCTAGAGCCATCACCCGGCCACGTCTATAGCCATCATCTAATTCTTGAGCCACTTGATCTCCTCCCTAATCTCCCGCTGTCTCTGGCGTGGCACGTGGTACAGGAAGAATTTTAGAAAATAATACATATGAGGTCCTTGCTTAAAGTTTAGTTTACTATCCAAGTCGCTGAAATTATGTTTAAGGACCTTCCACCTACCCGTAACTTTTTCATAGGTGCCATCATGCACCCTGACCACTGTGTCCTCACCAACTCCTCGCAGTAATCGACCAACTTGATCTGCGGTACGTCAAACTTGAGCGCCAGGAGGGCCACACACTGTCCGACAATCCCGGTCTTTGTGACAGATTTCCCGATCTGCTCCCC
The DNA here is from genome assembly GCF_050947455.1 of Rhinoderma darwinii. Lineage (NCBI taxonomy): Eukaryota > Metazoa > Chordata > Amphibia > Anura > Rhinodermatidae > Rhinoderma > Rhinoderma darwinii. The sequence goes on from NW_027463817.1 coordinate 126,612, forward strand.
TAATAATAGTGTCTCCCGCTTCCAGGACCTGTCTAGTCTTTCCTGGGCTCCCATCCCCCTCCTTTCTGGAGCGGACATTCCCCTGGTTACTAGAGGAGGTGTTCAGCTACAGCAGTGCAACCCCTGACCTGACGTCCCCCCTCATCCACCAACCTGGCTGACTTATTGGGGTGTTCTAGATCAGGATTAGTCTCCCTCATATGCTTCTCTCTAATTCTCTACCTGTCTCCCGCTAGTTACCGTAATTTCCTGCACCTCCATGCTACCATCCCCCGTATGTGCCCCAGTGAGATCCCGCTCCGTGAGAAGCAAACTCTTCTCCTTGTTCCCAATTTCCTGCAGTGTTTATAGTTCATTCAGATCTATAATCTGGGCTTCAAGTTGAGCAGTGCCCCCTCGCCCTGCGCAGCAGTACCCCCTCGCCCTGCGCAGCAGTACCCCCTCACCCTGCGCAGCAGTATGCCCCCCTCGCCCTGCACAGTAGTACGCCCCCCTCGCCCTGCACAGTAGTACGCCCCCCTCGTCCTGCACAGCAGTACGCCCCCTCGCCCTGCACAGCAGTACGCCCCCCTCGCCCTGCGCTCCCCAGCTCCTGAACTCCCCAGATCCCGCGCTCCCCAGATCCCACGCTCCTTAGTTCCCACGCTCCCCAGCTCCTCCTGCGCTCCCCATATCCCGCACTCCTTAGTTCCTGCGCTCCCCAGCTGCCACGCTCCTTAGTTCCCGCGCTCCCCAGCTCCTGCGCTCCCCAGCTCCTGCGCTCCCCAGCTCCTCCTGCGCTCGCCATATCCCGCACTCCTTAGTTCCTGCGCTCCCCAGCTGCCACGCTCCCCAGCTCCTCCTGCGCTCGCCATATCCCGCACTCCTTAGTTCCTGCGCTCCCCAGCTGCCACGCTCCTTAGTTCCCGCGCTCCCCAGCTCCCGCGCTCCCCAGGTCACACGCTCCTTAGTTCCCGTGCTCCCCAGCTCCTGCGCTCCCCAGTTCCCGCGCTCCTTAGTTCCCGCGCTCCCCAGCTCCCGCACTCCTTAGTTCCCGTGCTCCCCAGTTCCCCCACTCCTTAGTTCCCGCGCTCCCCAGCTCCCGCGCTCCCCAGATCCCGCGCTCCTTAGTTCCCGCGCTCCCCAGTTCCCGCACTCCTTAGTTCCTGCGCTCCCCAGATCCCGCGCTCCCCAGATCCCACGCTCCTTAGTTCCCGCGCTCCCCAGTTCCCGCACTCCTTAGTTCCTGCGCTCCCCAGATCCCGCGCTCCCCAGCTCCCGCGCTCCCCAGATCCCACGCTCCTTAGTTCCCGCGCTCCCCAGTTCCCGCACTCCTTAGTTCCCGCGCTCCCCAGTTCCCGCGCTCCCCAGTTCCCGCACTCCTTAGTTCCCGCGCTCCCCAGCTCCTGCGCTCCCCAGATCCCGCGCTCCTTAGATCCCGCGCTCCCCAGATCACACGCTCCTTAGTTCCCGCGTTCCCCAGCTCCCGCGCTCCCCAGTTCCCGCACTCCTTAGTTCCCGTGCTCCCCAGCTCCCGCGCTCCCCAGTTCCCGCACTCCTTAGTTCCCGCGCTCCCCAGCTCCTGCGCTCCTGGGCTCCCCAGATCACACGCTCCTTAGTTCCCGCGTTCCCCAGTTCCCGCACTCCTTAGTTCCCGCACTCCCCAGTTCCCGCACTCCTTAGTTCCCGCGCTCCCCAGCTCCTGCGCTCCCGGGCTCCCCAGCTCCTGCGCTCCCCAGATCCCACGCTCCTTAGTTCCCGCGCTCCCCAGATCCCACGCTCCCCAGCTCCTGCGCTCCCCAGATCACACGCTCCTTAGTTCCCGCGCTCCCCAGCTCCCGCGCTCCCCAATTCCCCCACTCCGTAGTTCCCGCGCTCCCCAGCTCCTGCGCTCCCGGGCTCCCCAGCTCCTGCGCTCCCCAGATCCCACGCTCCTTAGTTCCCACGCTCCCCAGATCCCGCGCTCCCCAGCTCCTGCGCTCCCCAGATCCCACGGTCCTTAGTTCCCGCGTTCCCCAGCTCCCACACTCGCTTAGCTGCTCCTGCTAGTTAGTCCTCTGACTTGAAGCTGATGATTTTTGGACACTTTATGAATCGCTGGACCTTTTTATGTTTGTGATTTGCTTCTGGTGTAAATAGTGAATTGCTTTGAGTGTTGTATTTGTGCTCAGATCAATCCGGGAATGGTTTGGCTCCTCTGTAATGAGATTATAGTCTTTCCTGCAGAGCATGGCACACGTCATGGCTGCTCCAGTCATACAATGGGGCCGTACGTCTTCCAACTTTCCAGACAATTACCGGCTCATGAAAGACAAATAATTACATCCATCAGATGAGCGATGCGCTGCCGCCCACGCCATCCGCAGACCATGACATGATCCCACTTGACCGAGCGGCTCTCCAGCGGAGGGTCCTATCTCTTGGGGTGTGCGTCTCCCCTGCGGGCAGCTACGTTTATTAATAGTAAATAGGAGATTGAAAGCGGCTCCGTCACTTTAAAACGCTGCCGTCATTGAGCACTGGTCCTAGGTACAAGTCCACAAAACGATGTCCACTATAAACTGTAATGGAGTCTGCTGTATACATGACCCCCGCTGCCCCTTCCCTCACCCTCCTCCGTGACGGCAGCCTCTGGATGAGCGGGTACGCCACTACTTCTGCTGACGGCTCCGCTCTATTACTTTTAACCTTTTAATGACAAAGCCAATTTTAGCCTCCAGGCCAGAGGGCATGCTGTTACCTGTTGTACGTTTGTTAGGTTACATTTTGGGGTACATCATTTCTGTGAATTGTTCAGCTGAGAGCTGTGTACACCGAGGCGGTACGGATGCTCAGTATCGGGCCGCGCGGCCTCCGTGTGCGGAAATCTGTTCTAGGTGATCAAAATGGTGAAGTGTCCAGACAAAGGGGGTCCTCGGTGTCAGTGCCGTGATCTCAAAGGGGTTAAAGAGCTGCTGACACCAATGAACATCATTTTTCACCATCAAGCCTTGTCAGGATCCTTGTCTCTTTTAGGGCATGTTCACACAGGGCGGATATGCTGCGTGAAGGTAGACCACGTATCCGCCCTGTTGCCCGCAGGGAATTCCGACCGAGAAACCGCACCAAATTGTGTTGCAGTTTTTCGCTCAGAATGTCCACTGTGGAAATCCTGCAATGAAAAAAAACCGGCTATACTTACCGTGGTGACACGTCCTCCTGACGTTCTGCAGCCCTTAGATGACGTTTCATCCCATGTGATCGCTGCAGCCTGTGATTGGCCTGTGATTGGCTGCTGCAGTCACATGAGATAGCACAAACTTCTAGGTAAGTATAAGATTTATTAATTTTTTTTTCCCTGAAAAACGCCACGAACAAACACCGACAAATACGTGCAGGCAGTCCAAAATCTGCCCCAAAATTCCTGAAGGAATTCTTTGGCAGATTCTTTCTGGCCCTTTTTACAAGAGTGTGAACAAGGCCTAATGCTGCGGCTTTTCCGCAACAAAATACATTGCAGAAAACTCGCAGAACTGCCGCAACGTGTGAACTCGGCCTTCCACTGACAGGCGTAATACGCTGAAATACAGAAGCGTCGTCATCGGTTACCAAATCGATTTACATAAAATAAAAAAATGACATTAAATAAAATGTTCCGAAAGAAAACGTATTTTTCTTCTTCCAAACGACTTTCAAATATCAATGTGACAAAGTTCACACAGATGGGATTTCTGAAACTGTAACGGAAACGTGCAAAGTTTTATCCCACGAAGACGGTGAAGGAAAGATTAAAAAAAAGACCGAAATGGACCGCTCGCCCCGCGATCACCCTCGCCCCGCGATCACCCTCGCCCCGCGATCACCCTCGCCCCGCGATCACCCTCGCCCCGCGATCACCCTCGCCCCGCGATCACCCTCGACGGGAAAAAAATGATGCGGCAACACAAAAAGAAAAATACTTTTTTAGAAAAGGGTTTTTATTTATCATTTTAGTAAAATTATTTTAAAAACCGGCGTAACGGAGCTGACGGCAGAATAAGTGATACGTTATTGCTGCGACACGTTGAATGCTGTAGGAAAAGAAAAAAAACAATAGCGGAGATGTATTTTTTTTCTAATGCCATTTAAATACAACAGTCCCCGCGTAAACCAGTCCCCGCGTAAACCAGTCCCCGCGTAAACCAGTCCCCGCGTAAACCAGTCCCCACGTAAACCAGTCCCCACGTAAACCAGTCCCTGTGCCGTTACATCGAGCGGAAAATGAAGAAGTTCCAGCAACGCAGAGAGGAAAAAACAGCCGTGTCCTCAAGAGCCGCAAAAAGGTGAGGTGTAAATAACCCCCATCATCTCCACGACTGTACACTGTGGTCTCTGAGAAGACCCTCATCATCTCTATGGCTGTAGTCTATATACGGTGGTCTCTGAGAAGACCCTCATCATCTATGACTGTAGTCTATATACTGTGGTCTCTGAGAAGACCCTCATCATCTATGACTGTAGTCTATGTACTGTGGTCTCTGAGAAGACCCTCATCATCTCTATGGCTGTAGTCTATATACAGTGGTCTCTGAGAAGACCCTCATCATCTCTATGGCTGTACATTATATACTGTGGTCTCTGAGAAGACCCTCATCATCTCTATGTGTAGTCTATATACTGTGGTCTCTGAGAAGACCCTCATCATCTCTATGTGTAGTCTGTATACTGTGGTCTCTGAGAAGACCCTCATCATCTCTATGTGTAGTCTATATACGGTGGTCTCTGAGAAGACCCTCATCATCTCTATGTGTAGTCTATATACGGTGGTCTCTGAGAAGACCCTCATCATCTCTATGACTAGTCTATATACTGTGGTCTCTGAGAAGACCCTCATCATCTCTATGTGTAGTCTATATACTGTGGTCTCTGAGAAGACCCTCATCATCTCTATGTGTAGTCTATATACTGTGGTCTCTGAGAAGACCCTCATCATCTCTATGTGTAGTCTATATACGGTGGTCTCTGAGAAGACCCTCATCATCTCTATGTGTAGTCTATATACTGTGGTCTCTGAGAAGACCGTCATCATCTCTATGGCTGTAGTCTATATACTGTGGTCTCTGAGAAGACCCTCATCATCTCTATGTGTAGTCTATATACTGTGGTCTCTGAGAAGACCCTCATCATCTCTATGACTGTAGTCTATATACTGTGGTCTCTGAGAAGACCCTCATCATCTCTATGGCTGTAGTCTATATACTGTGGTCTCTGAGAAGACCCTCATCATCTATGTGTAGTCTATATACTGTGGTCTCTGAGAAGACCCTCATCATCTCTATGACTGTAGTCTATATACTGTGGTCTCTGAGAAGACCCTCATCATCTCTATGGCTGTAGTCTATATACTGTGGTCTCTGAGAAGACCCTCATCATCTCTATGACTGTAGTCTATATACGGTGGTCTCTGAGAAGACCCTCATCATCTCTATGTGTAGTCTGTATACGGTGGTCTCTGAGAAGACCCTCATCATCTCTATGTGTAGTCTATATACTGTGATCTCTGAGAAGACCCTCATCATCTCTATGTGTAGTCTATATACGGTGGTCTCTGAGAAGACCCTCATCATCTCTATGTGTAGTCTATATACTGTGGTCTCTGAGAAGACCCTCATCATCTCTATGTGTAGTCTATATACAGTGGTCTCTGAGAAGACCCTCATCATCTCTATGTGTAGTCTATATACTGTGGTCTCTGAGAAGACCCTCATCATCTCTATGTGTAGTCTATATACTGTGGTCTCTGAGAAGACCCTCATCATCTCTATGACTGTAGTCTATATACGGTGGTCTCTGAGAAGACCCTCATCATCTCTATGGCTGTAGTCTATATACTGTGGTCTCTGAGAAGACCCTCATCATCTCTATGTGTAGTCTATGTACTGTGGTCTCTGAGAAGACCCTCATCATCTCTATGACTGTAGTCTATATACTGTGGTCTCTGAGAAGACCCTCATCATCTCTATGTGTAGTCTATATACTGTGGTCTCTGAGAAGACCCTCATCATCTCTATGTGTAGTCTATATACGGTGGTCTCTGAGAAGACCCTCATCATCTCTATGGCTGTAGTCTATATACTGTGGTCTCTGAGAAGACCCTCATCATCTCTATGTGTAGTCTATATACTGTGGTCTCTGAGAAGACCCTCATCATCTCTATGTGTAGTCTATATACTGTGGTCTCTGAGAAGACCCTCATCATCTCTATGTGTAGTCTATATACGGTGGTCTCTGAGAAGACCCTCATCATCTATGACTGTACACTATATACTGTGGTCTCTGAGAAGACCCTCATCATCTCTATGTGTAGTCTATATACGGTGGTCTCTGAGAAGACCCTCATCATCTCTATGACTGTAGTCTATATACTGTGGTCTCTGAGAAGACCCTCATCATCTCTATGACTGTAGTCTATATACTGTGGTCTCTGAGAAGACCCTCATCATCTCTATGTGTAGTCTATGTACTGTGGTCTCTGAGAAGACCCTCATCATCTCTATGTGTAGTCTATGTACTGTGGTCTCTGAGAAGACCCTCATCATCTCTATGTGTAGTCTATATACTGTGGTCTCTGAGAAGACCCTCATCATCTCTATGTGTAGTCTATATACCGTGATCTCTGAGAAGACCCTCATCATCTCTATGTGTAGTCTATATACTGTGGTCTCTGAGAAGACCCTCATCATCTCTATGGCTGTAGTCTATATACTGTGGTCTCTGAGAAGACCCTCATCATCTCTATGTGTAGTCTGTATACTGTGGTCTCTGAGAAGACCCTCATCATCTCTATGTGTAGTCTATATACTGTGGTCTCTGAGAAGACCCTCATCATCTCTATGTGTAGTCTGTATACGGTGGTCTCTGAGAAGACCCTCATCATCTATGACTGTAGTCTATGTACTGTGGTCTCTGAGAAGACCCTCATCATCTCTATGTGTAGTCTATATACTGTGGTCTCTGAGAAGACCCTCATCATCTCTATGTGTAGTCTATATACTGTGGTCTCTGAGAAGACCCTCATCATCTCTATGGCTGTAGTCTATATACGGTGGTCTCTGAGAAGACCCTCATCATCTCTATGACTGTAGTCTATATACTGTGGTCTCTGAGAAGACCCTCATCATCTCTATGACTGTAGTCTATATACTGTGGTCTCTGAGAAGACCCTCATCATTCTCTATGACTGTACATTATATATTATGGTCTCTGAGAAGACCCTCATCAACTATGACTGTGTAATGTCCGTGGCTGCGGGCTGTCAGCTTCAACCTCCCCCTGTCAGCCGCAGCCACGAGTTGGCAAGCGCTGACCCCAGCCTCCTCCTCAGGAGACGCCAGCGCTCGCGTCCACTCACCTCTGCCGGATCCCGTAGGGTCCACGCGCACACTCGTTGCCGCTCTTAAAGGGGCAGCGCGCACACCGGACCTCATGGACGAACTTTGACCCGTGAGTACCCTGGACTATAAGAGGGGTCCAGCCCCCTAGTTCTATGCCTGAGCGTTGTTGTGTTCCCTATAGTTTGTCTATGTGATGGCCTCCTAGTGTGTTCCTTGTTCCAGTCCCTGTACCTATACTTGTTTCCAGTTCTTGTTCCTAGCAATCCATACCTTCCTGGTCTAGCACAGAGCCGTGCCAAAGTCGTGCCGTGCTGCATCCATATCTGACCTGCTTCACCTCGCCTGAGGTCCGCCTGCTACCTAGTCCAAGCCGAGCCTGCCCTGCCGCTGTCTGAGCTGCCACAGGTTCCTATAGAACTATAGACAATCACCTTCTCCCTATTGGCCAGCTGCCTTACCGCCAAGGCGGTACAGCCCAGTGGGTCCACAGACCCTTCATGGCAGACTGTAGTCTATATACTGTGGTCTCTGAGAAGACCGTCATCATCTCTATGGCTGTAGTCTATATACTGTGGTCTCTGAGAAGACCGTCATCATCTCTATGGCTGTAGTCTATATACTGTGGTCTCTGAGAAGACCCTCATCATCTCTATGTGTAGTCTATATACTGTGGTCTCTGAGAAGACCCTCATCATCTCTATGTGTAGTCTATATACTGTGGTCTCTGAGAAGACCCTCATCATCTCTATGTGTAGTCTATATACTGTGGTCTCTGAGAAGACCCTCATCATCTCTATGTGTAGTCTATATACTGTGGTCTCTGAGAAGACCCTCATCATCTCTATGTGTAGTCTATATACTGTGGTCTCTGAGAAGACCGTCATCATCTCTATGTGTAGTCTATATACTGTGGTCTCTGAGAAGACCCTCATCATCTCTATGTGTAGTCTATATACTGTGGTCTCTGAGAAGACCCTCATCATCTCTATGTGTAGTCTATATACTGTGGTCTCTGAGAAGACCCTCATCATCTCTATGTGTAGTCTATATACTGTGGTCTCTGAGAAGACCCTCATCATCTCTATGTGTAGTCTATATACGGTGGTCTCTGAGAAGACCCTCATCATCTATGGCTGTAGTCTATGTACTGTGGTCTCTGAGAAGACCCTCATCATCTATGACTGTAGTCTATGTACTGTGGTCTCTGAGAAGACCCTCATCATCTATGGCTGTAGTCTATGTACTGTGGTCTCTGAGAAGACCCTCATCATCTCTATGTGTAGTCTATATACTGTGGTCTCTGAGAAGACCCTCATCATCATCTATGACTGTAGTCTATGTACTGTGGTCTCTGAGAAGACCCTCATCATCTCTATGTGTAGTCTATATACTGTGGTCTCTGAGAAGACCCTCATCATCTATGACTGTAGTCTATATACTGTGGTCTCTGAGAAGACACTCATCATCTATGACTGTAGTCTATATACTGTGGTCTCTGAGAAGACACTCATCATCTATGACTGTACACTATATACTGTGGTCTCTGAGAAGACCCTCATCATCTCTATGTGTAGTCTATATACGGTGGTCTCTGAGAAGACCCTCATCATCTATGACTGTAGTCTATGTACTGTGGTCTCTGAGAAGACCCTCATCATCTATGGCTGTAGTCTATGTACTGTGGTCTCTGAGAAGACCCTCATCATCTATGGCTGTAGTCTATATACTGTGGTCTCTGAGAAGACCCTCATCATCTCTATGGCTGTAGTCTATATACTGTGGTCTCTGAGAAGACCCTCATCATCTCTATGTGTAGTCTATATACTGTGGTCTCTGAGAAGACCCTCATCATCTCTATGTGTAGTCTATATACTGTGGTCTCTGAGAAGACCCTCATCATCTCTATGTGTAGTCTATATACTGTGGTCTCTGAGAAGACCCTCATCATCTCTATGTGTAGTCTGTATACGGTGGTCTCTGAGAAGACCCTCATCATCTCTATGTGTAGTCTATATACTGTGGTCTCTGAGAAGACCCTCATCATCTCTATGACTGTAGTCTATATACTGTGGTCTCTGAGAAGACCGTCATCATCTCTATGTGTAGTCTATATACTGTGGTCTCTGAGAAGACCCTCATCATCTCTATGTGTAGTCTATATACTGTGGTCTCTGAGAAGACCCTCATCATCTCTATGTGTAGTCTGTATACGGTGGTCTCTGAGAAGACCCTCATCATCTCTATGTGTAGTCTATATACTGTGGTCTCTGAGAAGACCCTCATCATCTCTATGGCTGTAGTCTATATACTGTGGTCTCTGAGAAGACCGTCATCATCTCTATGTGTAGTCTATATACTGTGGTCTCTGAGAAGACCCTCATCATCTCCACGACTGTAGTCTATATACTTGGTTGTGTTCAGATGGCAAATATGACTGCCTGATTTGAACGATTAAAATAAATTTATTAAGATATTCTTAAAATTGGGCCCTTAGAGCCAAATTAACAGGCTCAATCATTAGGTCAGCTATTATATATATATGCTGAATCCCAATGATTGACTAGTAATAGCGCCGTACCACGCTACACCTTGCGCTATGTTGCGCTCGTCCGGCTCTTAAAGCCACGTACAATACTCTGGTCAGCAATAGGGTCAAAACCTCCAAGGTTTGGTAGCAAGCCCCCTATTACAAGATCACTGACCAGTATTATTCTCAAAGTTAAATTGTTAGTTGTGATACTCTATCGTTAATCCTACGCGTTTCAGAACCACCGTTACTGGTGGAACCTCTTCAGGGATTATTAGTGTTAAACGATAATTTTTGATTTAAATGCCGGAGCGCACGGTTGTGTGCATTAATGAACCTCCCGGCCCGTGCACGATCAAGATATAATGGTCGCACACGAGCCGGCGAGGTGCCGGTCTTTTAAGCGGCTAGGGCCCGCCCCCCATACTGACATGCCCCCGGCGTACCACCAATCCACATCCGACACGTCACTCAGGACCTGTCAGGATTGTGGCACGCCTCCAATTTTCGGCAGCCAATAGGGTATATGTAAGACGACTAGCGTCCCTAGTAACGCTGGAGATCCAAAAGCGGATCTAATACTTCAATGGGGAACATTAAACTGTGAGTGGATGCAATGTCCTAAGCAGAGGACAATGCGCCGAACAAACGGCCCAAAACCCCCACTACTACTACCAGATTGCAGAGTGAACACAGTGCACGGCATAAGATCGTCTGAATGACACCACAGTTGCGTCTCGTTGTTATGACGACCACCGGACGCATACATATCACTGGGTAGGTTACAAGCATGCAACGCCACTCCTCAACGATATCGAGATGTTTAAACCTCCACAGACATCTACAAGGTCTTCTAGGGTGTACTGTGTTCACTCTGCAATCTGGTAGTAGTAGTGGGGGTTTTGGGCCGTTTGTTCCTTTGAGAATAATACTGGTCAGTGATCTTGTAATAGGGGGCTTGCTACCAAACCTTGGAGGTTTTGACCCTATTGCTGACCAGAGTATTGTACGTGGCTTTAAGAGCCGGACGAGCGCAACATAGCGCAAGGTGTAGCGTGGTACGGCGCTATTACTAGTCAATCATTGGGATTCAGCATATATATTATAATAGCTGACCTAATGATTGAGCCTGTTAATTTGGCTCTAAGGGCCCAATTTTAAGAATATCTTAATAAATTTATTTTAATCGTTCAAATCAGGCAGTCATATTTACAATTTAACGGAACGAAAACCTTGGTTATCAGTGAGATAGTATTATATCAATGTGTTCAGATGGCACTGGTTTCTTTTCGGTGCTCGAGGTAGGGTCCCAACCAGGGTATAGGTTAAGAATTCGTAGTCGGCACACCTTGCTTGTGTTACAAAAATATATATCTTTATTGGATGGATGCCAGAGGCTACATGTGCGATGTCGACGTTTCGGTCGATAAGACCTTCGTCGGGCACTTACCTGAGCCGTGCTGGTGACTGGATCGGTGCAAAATATAATTCGTATGTAGCGCTGCTATAGTGAGTACTGGGCGGCTTACCGCTCTAGATGGCATCCATCCAATAAAGATATATATTTTTGTAACACAAGCAAGGTGTGCCGACTACAAATTCTTAACCTGTAGTCTATATACTGTGGTCTCTGAGAAGACCCTCATCATCTATGACTGTAGTCTATATACTGTGGTCTCTGAGAAGACCCTCATCATCTCTATGTGTAGTCTATATACTGTGGTCTCTGAGAAGACCCTCATCATCTCTATGTGTAGTCCTATATACTGTGGTCTCTGAGAAGACCCTCATCATCTCTATGTGTAGTCTATATACTGTGGTCTCTGAGAAGACCCTCATCATCTCTATGTGTAGTCTATATACGGTGGTCTCTGAGAAGACCCTCATCATCTATGGCTGTAGTCTATGTACTGTGGTCTCTGAGAAGACCCTCATCATCTATGACTGTAGTCTATGTACTGTGGTCTCTGAGAAGACCCTCATCATCTATGGCTGTAGTCTATGTACTGTGGTCTCTGAGAAGACCCTCATCATCTCTATGTGTAGTCTATATACTGTGGTCTCTGAGAAGACCCTCATCATCATCTAAGACTGTAGTCTATGTACTGTGGTCTCTGAGAAGACCCTCATCATCTCTATGTGTAGTCTATATACGGTGGTCTCTGAGAAGACCCTCATCATCTATGACTGTAGTCTATGTACTGTGGTCTCTGAGAAGACCCTCATCATCTATGGCTGTAGTCTATGTACTGTGGTCTCTGAGAAGACCCTCATCATCTATGGCTGTAGTCTATATACTGTGGTCTCTGAGAAGACCCTCATCATCTCTATGGCTGTAGTCTATATACTGTGGTCTCTGAGAAGACCCTCATCATCTCTATGGCTGTAGTCTATATACTGTGGTCTCTTAGAAGACCCTCATCATCTCTATGTGTAGTCTATGTACTGTGGTCTCTGAGAAGACCCTCATCATCTCTATGACTGTAGTCTATATACGGTGGTCTCTGAGAAGACCCTCATCATCTCTATGTGTAGTCTATATACTGTGGTCTCTGAGAAGACCCTCATCATCTCTATGGCTGTAGTCTATATACTGTGGTCTCTTAGAAGACCCTCATCATCTCTATGTGTAGTCTATATACTGTGGTCTCTGAGAAGACCCTCATCATCTCTATGTGTAGTCTATATACTGTGGTCTCTGAGAAGACCCTCATCATCTATGACTGTAGTCTATATACTGTGGTCTCTGAGAAGACCCTCATCATCTCTATGTGTAGTCTATATACTGTGGTCTCTGAGAAGACCCTCATCATCTATGACTGTAGTCTATATACTGTGGTCTCTGAGAAGACCCTCATGATCTCTATGACTAGTCTATATACGGTGGTCTCTGAGAAGACCCTCATCATCTCTATGTGTAGTCTATATACGGTGGTCTCTGAGAAGACCCTCAACATCTCTATGTGTAGTCTGTATACTGTGGTCTCTGAGAAGACCCTCATCATCTCTATGTGTAGTCTGTATACTGTGGTCTCTGAGAAGACCCTCATCATCTCTATGTGTAGTCTGTATACGGTGGTCTCTGAGAAGACCCTCATCATCTCTATGTGTAGTCTATATACAGTGGTCTCTGAGAAGACCCTCATCATCTCTATGTGTAGTCTGTATACTGTGGTCTCTGAGAAGACCCTCATCATCTCTGTGTAGTCTATATACTGTGGTCTCTGAGAAGACCCTCATCATCTCTATGTGTAGTCTATATACTGTGGTCTCTGAGAAGACCCTCATCATCTCTATGTGTAGTCTATATACTGTGGTCTCTGAGAAGACCCTCATCATCTCTATGTGTAGTCTATATACTGTGGTCTCTGAGAAGACCCTCATCATCTCTATGTGTAGTCTATGTACTGTGGTCTCTGAGAAGACCCTCATCATCTATGACTGTAGTCTATGTACTGTGGTCTCTGAGAAGACCCTCATCATCTCTATGTGTAGTCTATATACTGTGGTCTCTGAGAAGACCCTCATCATCTCTATGTGTAGTCTATGTACTGTGGTCTCTGAGAAGACCCTCATCATCTATGACTGTAGTCTATATACTGTGGTCTCTGAGAAGACCCTCATCATCTCTATGTGTAGTCTATATACTGTGGTCTCTGAGAAGACCCTCATCATCTCTATGTGTAGTCTATATACTGTGGTCTCTGAGAAGACCCTCATCATCTCTATGTGTAGTCTATATACTGTGGTCTCTGAGAAGACCCTCATCATCTATGGCTGTAGTCTATATACTGTGGTCTCTGAGAAGACCCTCATCATCTATGACTGTAGTCTATATACTGTGGTCTCTGAGAAGACCCTCATGATCTCTATGTGTAGTCTATATACTGTGGTCTCTGAGAAGACCCTCATCATCTCTATGTTTAGTCTATATACTGTGGTCTCTGAGAAGACCCTCATCATCTCTATGTGTAGTCTATATACTGTGGTCTCTGAGAAGACCCTCATCATCTCTATGTTTAGTCTATATACTGTGGTCTCTGAGAAGACCCTCATCATCTCTATGTGTAGTCTATATACTGTGGTCTCTGAGAAGACCCTCATCATCTCTATGTGTAGTCTGTATACTGTGGTCTCTGAGAAGACCCTCATCATCTCTATGTGTAGTCTGTATACTGTGGTCTCTGAGAAGACCCTCATCATCTCTATGGCTGTAGTCTATATACTGTGGTCTCTGAGAAGACCCTCATCATCTCTATGTGTAGTCTATATACTGTGGTCTCTGAGAAGACCCTCATCATCTCTTTGTGTAGTCCTATATACAGTGGTCTCTGAGAAGACCCTCATCATCTCTATGTGTAGTCTATATACTGTGGTCTCTGAGAAGACCCTCATCATCTCTATGGCTGTAGTCTATATACTGTGGTCTCTGAGAAGACCCTCATCATCTCTATGTGTAGTCTATATACTGTGGTCTCTGAGAAGACCCTCATCATCTCTATGTTTAGTCTATATACTGTGGTCTCTGAGAAGACCCTCATCATCTCTATGTGTAGTCTATATACTGTGGTCTCTGAGAAGACCCTCATCATCTCTATGTGTAGTCTGTATACGGTGGTCTCTGAGAAGGACCGTCATCATCTCTATGTGTAGTCTGTATACGGTGGTCTCTGAGAAGACCCTCATCATCTATGACTGTAGTCTATATACTGTGGTCTCTGAGAAGACCCTCATCATCTCTATGTGTAGTCTATATACGGTGGTCTCTGAGAAGACCCTCAACATCTCTATGTGTAGTCTGTATACGGTGGTCTCTGAGAAGACCCTCATCATCTCTATGTGTAGTCTATATACTGTGGTCTCTGAGAAGACCCTCATCATCTCTATGTGTAGTCTATATACTGTGGTCTCTGAGAAGACCCTCATCATCTCTATGTGTAGTCTATATACTGTGGTCTCTGAGAAGACCCTCATCATCTCTATGTGTAGTCTATATACTGTGGTCTCTGAGAAGACCCTCATCATCTCTATGTGTAGTCTATATACTGTGGTCTCTGAGAAGACCCTCATCATCTCTATGTGTAGTCTATATACGGTGGTCTCTGAGAAGACCCTCATCATCTCTATGTGTAGTCTATATACTGTGATCTCTGAGAAGACCCTCATCATCTCTATGTGTAGTCTATATACTGTGGTCTCTGAGAAGACACTCATCATCTATGACTGTAGTCTATATACTGTGGTCTCTGAGAAGACCCTCATCATCTCTATGTGTAGTCCTATATACGGTGGTCTCTGAGAAGACCCTCATCATCTATGACTGTAGTCTATGTACTGTGGTCTCTGAGAAGACCCTCATCATCTATGGCTGTAGTCTATGTACTGTGGTCTCTGAGAAGACCCTCATCATCTATGGCTGTAGTCTATATACTGTGGTCTCTGAGAAGACCCTCATCATCTCTATGGCTGTAGTCTATATACTGTGGTCTCTGAGAAGACCCTCATCATCTCTATGGCTGTAGTCTATATACTGTGGTCTCTTAGAAGACCCTCATCATCTCTATGTGTAGTCTATGTACTGTGGTCTCTGAGAAGACCCTCATCATCTCTATGGCTGTAGTCTATATACTGTGGTCTCTGAGAAGACACTCATCATCTATGACTGTAGTCTATATACTGTGGTCTCTGAGAAGACCCTCATCATCTCTATGTGTAGTCTATATACGGTGGTCTCTGAGAAGACCCTCATCATCTATGACTGTAGTCTATGTACTGTGGTCTCTGAGAAGACCCTCATCATCTATGGCTGTAGTCTATGTACTGTGGTCTCTGAGAAGACCCTCATCATCTATGGCTGTAGTCTATATACTGTGGTCTCTGAGAAGACCCTCATCATCTCTATGGCTGTAGTCTATATACTGTGGTCTCTGAGAAGACCCTCATCATCTCTATGGCTGTAGTCTATATACTGTGGTCTCTTAGAAGACCCTCATCATCTCTATGTGTAGTCTATGTACTGTGGTCTCTGAGAAGACCCTCATCATCTCTATGACTGTAGTCTATATACGGTGGTCTCTGAGAAGACCCTCATCATCTCTATGTGTAGTCTATATACTGTGGTCTCTGAGAAGACCCTCATCATCTCTATGGCTGTAGTCTATATACTGTGGTCTCTTAGAAGACCCTCATCATCTCTATGTGTAGTCTATATACTGTGGTCTCTGAGAAGACCCTCATCATCTCTATGTGTAGTCTATATACTGTGGTCTCTGAGAAGACCCTCATCATCTATGACTGTAGTCTATATACTGTGGTCTCTGAGAAGACCCTCATCATCTCTATGTGTAGTCTATATACTGTGGTCTCTGAGAAGACCCTCATCATCTATGACTGTAGTCTATATACTGTGGTCTCTGAGAAGACCCTCATGATCTCTATGACTAGTCTATATACGGTGGTCTCTGAGAAGACCCTCATCATCTCTATGTGTAGTCTATATACGGTGGTCTCTGAGAAGACCCTCAACATCTCTATGTGTAGTCTGTATACTGTGGTCTCTGAGAAGACCCTCATCATCTCTATGTGTAGTCTGTATACTGTGGTCTCTGAGAAGACCCTCATCATCTCTATGTGTAGTCTATATACAGTGGTCTCTGAGAAGACCCTCATCATCTCTATGTGTAGTCTGTATACTGTGGTCTCTGAGAAGACCCTCATCATCTCTATGTGTAGTCTATATACTGTGGTCTCTGAGAAGACCCTCATCATCTCTATGTGTAGTCTGTATACTGTGGTCTCTGAGAAGACCCTCATCATCTATGACTGTAGTCTATGTACTGTGGTCTCTGAGAAGACCCTCATCATCTATGACTGTAGTCTATGTACTGTGGTCTCTGAGAAGACCCTCATCATCTCTATGTGTAGTCTATGTACTGTGGTCTCTGAGAAGACCCTCATCATCTCTATGTGTAGTCTATGTACTGTGGTCTCTGAGAAGACCCTCATCATCTATGACTGTAGTCTATATACTGTGGTCTCTGAGAAGACCCTCATCATCTCTATGTGTAGTCTATATACTGTGGTCTCTGAGAAGACCCTCATCATCTCTATGTGTAGTCTATATACTGTGGTCTCTGAGAAGACCCTCATCATCTATGGCTGTAGTCTATATACTGTGGTCTCTGAGAAGACCCTCATCATCTATGACTGTAGTCTATATACTGTGGTCTCTGAGAAGACCCTCATCATCTATGACTGTAGTCTATATACTGTGGTCTCTGAGAAGACCCTCATCATCTATGACTGTAGTCTATGTACTGTGGTCTCTGAGAAGACCCTCATCATCTATGGCTGTAGTCTATGTACTGTGGTCTCTGAGAAGACCCCATCATCTATGGCTGTAGTCTATGTACTGTGGTCTCTGAGAAGACCCTCATCATCTATGGCTGTAGTCTATGTACTGTGGTCTCTGAGAAGACCCTCATCATCTATGGCTGTAGTCTATATACTGTGGTCTCTGAGAAGACCCTCATCATCTCTATGGCTGTAGTCTATATACTGTGGTCTCTGAGAAGACCCTCATCATCTCTATGGCTGTAGTCTATATACTGTGGTCTCTTAGAAGACCCTCATCATCTATGGCTGTACACTATATACTGTGGTCTCTGAGAAGACCCTCATCATCTCTATGACTGTAGTCTATATACTGTGGTCTCTGAGAAGACCCTCATCATCTATGACTGTAGTCTATATACTGTGGTCTCTGAGAAGACCCTCATCATCTCTATGTGTAGTCTATATACTGTGGTCTCTGAGAAGACCCTCATCATCTATGACTGTAGTCTATATACTGTGGTCTCTGAGAAGACCCTCATCATCTCTATGTGTAGTCTATATACTGTGGTCTCTGAGAAGACCCTCATCATCTCTATGGCTGTAGTCTATATACTGTGGTCTCTGAGAAGACCCTCATCATCTCTATGTGTAGTCTATATACTGTGGTCTCTGAGAAGACCCTCATCATCTCTATGGCTGTAGTCTATATACTGTGGTCTCTGAGAAGACCCTCATCATCTCTATGTGTAGTCTATATACTGTGGTCTCTGAGAAGACCCTCATCATCTCTATGTGTAGTCTATATACTGTGGTCTCTGAGAAGACCCTCATGATCTCTATGACTGTAGTCTATATACGGTGGTCTCTGAGAAGACCCTCATCATCTCTATGTGTAGTCTATATACGGTGGTCTCTGAGAAGACCCTCAACATCTCTATGTGTAGTCTGTATACGGTGGTCTCTGAGAAGACCCTCATCATCTCTATGTGTAGTCTATATACAGTGGTCTCTGAGAAGACCCTCATCATCTCTATGTGTAGTCTATATACTGTGGTCTCTGAGCAGACCCTCATCATCTCTATGTGTAGTCTATATACAGTGGTCTCTGAGAAGACCCTCATCATCTCTATGTGTAGTCTATATACTGTGGTCTCTGAGAAGACCCTCATCATCTCTATGTGTAGTCTGTATACGGTGGTCTCTGAGAAGACCCTCATCATCTCTATGTGTAGTCTATATACTGTGGTCTCTGAGAAGACCCTCATCATCTCTATGTGTAGTCTGTATACGGTGGTCTCTGAGAAGACCCTCATCATCTCTATGTGTAGTCTATATACTGTGGTCTCTGAGAAGACCCTCATCATCTCTATGTGTAGTCTATATACGGTGGTCTCTGAGAAGACCCTCATCATCTCTATGTGTAGTCTATATACTGTGGTCTCTGAGAAGACCCTCATCATCTCTATGTGTAGTCTGTATACGGTGGTCTCTGAGAAGACCCTCATCATCTCTATGTGTAGTCTGTATACGGTGGTCTCTGAGAAGACCCTGTTTTTCCTCTTTGGGATTGATTTTTCCTGTTAATTTGTGAAATGTGTGTTTGTGTAATCAGAGGTGAGCAGATCGAGGGTCATTGTTATGTGGACACCTCGCCGTCATCATGTATTCATGAGATAATTGTAATCTCATCATGAAGGCGCTGGGGCTCTCACAATGGGGAGGGATTACCATATTCTTGCAGCACACACTGCATTGAGACACAAATGAGGGTCCGCCAGAGGAGTAACCCTCCCCCGATCCCGGCCGTCTTTAGATAATGGGATATGAAGGTCTTTCTGATGAGGGTTTGTCGTGTGTCAGAACTTGATCCCACAGTCCGATTTCCCGATAGTGCATGTAATTATATCATTATAGTGGGGGGGGGGGGTGGGGGGGGTTATATGGCCGTCAGATGCTACGCGAGTCTGGTGCCACTTATTTCCGTAGGACACTAAAGACCAATTTACACGGACTAATGATCAGGCGAATTAGTGTCCGTACGAGCGCTCGTTCCCGAACACTGGTCCGCGTATCATATCAGCCGACAAACTGCCCCCTTTATCAGCTGCTCGCATCTTTTATGCAGCCGGTAAAATCCTCATCGTCGGCATCGCATCTCCCCAATCGGAGATCGTTATGGCCCATATAAACCCACTATAAGGTCCTGTTTACAAGACGTTTTTTGGCCTTCGTTTAACGTTACACCCATCAGTGGTATCTGTGATTCATAGTCTGTCATGGCGTCCGTTGTAACGTATACGTCGTGATAAGCTATGGAAAGGCTCATTACATATACGTTAGACGGATGCCTGTGACATCTGCCATACAGTGACACACATCACTAATGGGATCCCATGTCGGAAAACTTCAACCACGCGGTATAATTTTTTGCATGGAATAGCGCAGTCTACTACACTATGCCATACCTAGAGAAAAGGTATAGCGACGTATACCAGCCCGACACAGGCCGAAAGGCTAATGGAGCCCCGCGGACGTGTTTAGGGTCTACGTCAGGAGATTTTCTGCCATACAAGCTAAACGTAGTAGAAGAACCTGATGTGAACAGGACCTAATTGCAGGGCCTCATGATCGCCCCAGAACTTGACAGCAACTCCTCATGTCTCCTCAGGAGAAATCAAGTCTTACATGGCGCCCGGTGGAATGAACTCTGTGTAGTGTATTGAAAAGTTGGGACCTCCAGAGGACTTGTTTTCCTTGTAGTGGTTCTGGCTATTCTGTAGCAGGGTACCCCACTATATTACATGACATCCCCCCCATCTAGTAGAGCATATAGATAGGGGTTATCTGCACCAGGCAGCCCCTTTAATAGACTTTGAATTCTCTTTACATGAAGTTCGGCTGGGACCATCTATGATCATTCGTGCAGGTTTACGTCAATGGAGAGAGGGGAATATGCCGCTGCCAGACGTGAAAGCCGACATGCCCGATCCTTCTTTCTCCCGACATCAGTTGGTAGGGGAGAGTTGAGCCGCCCTAATACACTGTTTTGTTTAATGTGTATGGGCACCTTTATGTATGGCTGTCTAAGTGGTTTTCGCAGTTCTATTGGTTGGAATGGAAGAAACCACTTGGGTGAGTGCGGAAATGTCTTCAACACTTCTAAAGTCCCGTTGATTTCGATGGACCTGTACTCCATGTGTCCACTCTTTGCAGAGGAACATCAGATGAGCAGCACGTACATGGAGGTCTTCATGGTAATAATGGTCAGCACGTTGCGCTCGAGGATGGGCACGTGGTCAGGTGGTGGACATTGTGTACGGTCGGTGACATCACAGGCCTCATAGCTATTACCGGTTGTCCCTCTGAGGCTCATACTGGTGGGGGTTATGAAAGTATTTATCGTGAAGGTGTCTTGTTTGGACTCATAAACGAGGCTGTGATTGCACGGTATGACAACGTGCCACTGTCTACAAACGATATTGTAAGAAGTCACGGGACGGTGCACGACGCGTTCTTGACATGTATGGCCGTGTCTAGAGTCAAGGCCCAGCAATGTCTATGAACCATATAACGACATATGAGTTACAATAGAGGAGCGGCCCCCAGGGTTATGGCTCTTTGGAATGTGATGGGTTCCGGCCATTGTTCGGTGTGAGGACAAGGACCCTCGTTAAGCAGATAACAGTATCGCTATTCATCCCCCTCCTCATTACACTCCGCTATTGTACAACCGTTTACCCTTATAACAGAATGAGCTCCTCTGAGATTACAAAACATCATGTCCTTTTCATAGCAATGGTCCCTCTGTGCAGAATGTAAATATAGGGCTTTATTATGGAGGGTCCACCCGACCCCTTTGTCTCGCCTCCCCCCATGGAGCATTTATTCCCAGCTGCTCTTATGTTTGTGTGTTTTTTGCACTCCGTTTATAGCACTTTACTCTCTAAACACAAAGGTGTCCACAAACACAATACAAGACCGGCCCCGGCCCAAACACGGCCGGCCAGGCGGCAGCACAATGAGGTGGGGGACACCTCAGACCTCGCTCCCTGTTACACATACAATCTCCAAGCTGCTCAAATAGAAGGCGCAACTCCACCGACAGCGTGACGTTTGGACCAAATATTCACCTGACCAAAAATGGGCCTCACATCATCTCATAGGTGAAGAAATGGAGTCCTTGTAATACAACGATGAGCACCAATCATCATACATAGCCCCAAACCCACCCAGAGCTCAGAAGTGATCATTGTGTACCCCGTATATAGCCCCAAACCCACCCACCTGTCAGAACTGATCATTGTCCCCATGTATTGCCCCAAACCCACCCATCTGTCAGAACTGATCGTTGTGTACCCCGTATATAGCCCCAAACCCACCACCTGTCAGAACTGATTATAGTCTCCCCCATATATAGCTCCATACCCACCCAGCTGTCAGAACTGATCATTGTCCCCATGTATTGCCCCAAACCCACCCATCTGTCAGAACTGATCATTGTCCCCCCATGTATTGCCCCAAACCCACCCACCTGTCAGAACTGATCATTGTCCCCCCATGTATTGCCCCAAACCCACCCACTTGTCAGAACTGATCATTGTCCCCCCATGTATTCCCCCAAACCCACCCACTTGTCAGAACTGATCATTGTCCCCCCATGTATTGCCCCAAACCCACCCACTTGTCAGAACTGATCATTGTCCCCCCATGTATTCCCCCAAACCCACCCACTTGTCAGAACTGATCATTGTCCCCCCATGTATTGCCCCAAACCCACCCACTTGTGAGAACTGATCATTGTCTCTTCAATATATAGCTCCATACACACCCAGCTGTCAGAGTTGATCATTGTGTACCCTGTATATTGCTCCAAACCCACCCAGCTGTCAGAACTGATCATTGTCTCCCCCTTATATCGCTCCATACCCACCCAGCTGTCAGAACTGATCATTGTCTCCCCCATATATATCTCCATACCCACCCAGCTGTCAGAGCTGATCATTGTCTCCCCCATATATATCTCCATACCCACCCAGCTGTCAGAGCTGATCATTGTCTCCCCCATATATAGCTCCAGACCCACCCAGCTGTCAGAACTGATCATTGTCTCCCCCATATATAGCTCCATACCCACCCAGCTGTCAGAGCTGATCATTGTCTCCTCAATATATAGCTCCATACCCTCCCAGCTGTCAGCTGATCATTGTAAACCCCATATATAGCTCCATACCCACCCAGCTGTCAGAGCTGATCATTGTCTCCTCAATATATAGCTCCATACCCACCCAGCTGTCAGAACTGATCATTATATCCCCCTTAAATATCTCCATACCCACCCAGCTGTCAGTACTGATCATTTTGTACCCCGTATATAGCTCCATACCCATCCAGCTGTCATAGCTGATCATTGTCGTCTCAATATATAGCTCCATACCCTCCCAGCTGTCAGCTGATCATTGTAAACCCCATATATAGCTCCATACCCACCCAGCTGTCAGCTGATCATTGTAAACCCCATATATAGCTCCATACCCACCCAACTGTCACAGCGGATCATTGTCGTCTCAATATATAGCTCCATACCCTCCCAGCTGTCAGCTGATCATTGTAAACCCCATATATAGCTCCATACCCACCCAGCTGTCATAGCTGATCATTGTCTCCTCAATATATAGCTCCATACCCACCCAGCTGTCATAGCTGATCATTGTCGTCTCAATATATAGCTCCATACTCACCCAGCTGTCATAGCTGATCATTGTCGTCTCAATATATAGCTCCATACCCTCCCAGCTGTCATAGCGGATCATTGTCTCCTCAATATATAGCTCCATACACACCCAGCTGTCAGAGTTGATCATTGTGTACCCTGTATATAGCTCCAAACCCACCCAGCTGTCAGAACTGATCATTGTCTCCCCCATATATAGCTCCATACCCACCCAGCTGTCAGAGCTGATCATTGTCTCCTCAATATATAGCTCCATACCCTCCCAGCTGTCAGCTGATCATTGTAAACCCCATATATAGCTCCATACCCACCCAGCTGTCAGAACTGATCATTATATCCCCCTTAAATATCTCCATACCCACCCAGCTGTCAGTACTGATCATTTTGTACCCCGTATATAGCTCCATACCAACTCCGCTATCAGAAGTGATCATAGTCCCCCCATACATGGCTCCATACCCTCCCAGCTGTTAGAAGTGATCATTATCTCCCTCATAAATAGCTAAAACTGATAATTGTCCTCATACATCAGCTCACACCCACCCAGCTGTCAGAACTGATCTTAGTCCCCTCATATATAGCTCCATACCCACCCAGCTGTCAGAGCTGATCATTGTCTCCCCCTTAAATAGCACCATACCCACCCAGCTGTCAGAAGTGATCATAGTTCCCCCCCCCCCATACATGGCTCCATACCCACCCAGCTGTCAGAACTGATCATTATCTCCCTCATAAATAGCTCCATACCCACCCAGCTGTCAGGAGTGGTCATAGTATCCCCCATATATAGCCCCATACCCACCAGTCAGAGCTGTTCATAGTCTCCCCCATACATAGCCCCATACCCACCCAGCTGTCAGAACTGATCATAGTCTCCCCCGTACAAAGATTCGTACCCACCCATCTGCGAGAAGTAATCATTGTCTCCTACATACATAGCTCCATACCCACCCACCTATCAGAATGGATAATTTTCTCCCCTATACCAACCCACCTGTCTGAAGTGGTCCTTTTTTTTCCCCCACACATAGCTTCATACCCACCCAGCTGTCAGAACAGGCTGTCCATCCTCCCCTTACATCAAGTGGTCAACTTCCTGCCACCAGTCGACAATCCTTCCCTCACATGAAGTGGTCATCCTCCCACCACCGACAATCCATCCTCATGAAGTGCTCATCTTCCCTCTACCGGCCGTCCATGATGCCCTTACATGAAGTGGTCACCCTCCCACCACCAGCCGTCCATCCTCTCCTTACATGAGGTGCTCATCTTTCCTCCACCGGCTGTGTATTCTTCCACTACATGAAGTGCTCATCTTCCCTCCACTGGCTGTCCATCCTCCGTTTACATAAACTGCTCATCTTTCCGCCACCCGTGTATCCCCACTACATGAAATGCTCATTTTTCCTCCACCGGCCCAGTATTCTCCCACTACATCAAGTGCTCATCTTCTCTCCACCGGCCGTCCATCCTCCCCTTACATGAAGTGGTCATCCCTCACCGCCGGCCGTCCATCCTCCCCTTACATGAAGTGGTCACCCCACCACCAGCCATCCATCCTCCCCTTACACTAAGTAGTCATCCCCCACCACCACCGGCTGTCCATCCTCCCCTTACACTAAGTGGTCACCCCCCCCAAACCACCGGCCATCCATCCTCCCCTTAAATTAAGTGGTCACTCCCCCCACCACCGGCCGTCCATGCTGCCCTTACACAAAGTAGTCATGCCCCCACCACCAGCCGTCCAACCTCTTCTTACACGGATTGCTCATCTTTCCTCCACCGGCTGTGTATTCTCCCACTACATGAAGTGCTCATCTTTCCTCCACCGGACGTCCATCCTCCCCTTACATGAAGTGCTCATCTTCTCTCCACCGGCCGTCCGTTCTCCCCTTACATGAAGTGGTCATCCCCCCACCACCGGCCATTCATGCTCGCCTTACGTGAAGTGCTCATCTTCTGTCCATCCTCCCCTTACATGAAGTGCTCATCTTCTCTCCACCAGCTATCCATCCTCCCCTTACATGAACTAGTCACCCTCCCACCACCAGCCGTCCATCTCTCCTTAGATGAAGTGGTAGTCTTCCCTCCACCGGCCGTTCCTCCTTTTCTTACATGAAGTGGTCATCCTCCCACCACCGGCCGTCCATCCTCCCCTTACATGAAGTGCTTTCCTCCCCCAGTGTATCCCCACTACATGAAATGCTGATTTTTCCTCCACCGGCCAAGTATTCTCCTACTACATCAATTGCTCATCTTCTCTCCACCGGCCATCCATCCTCCCCTTACATGAAGTGGTCACCCCCCACCACCATCGGCTGTCCATCCTCCCCTTACATGTAGTGGTCACCCCCCACCACCACTGTCCGTCCTTCCTCCCCTTACATGAAGTGGTCACCCCCCACCACCACCGGGCGTCCATCCTCCCACTTACACTAAGTGGTCACCCCCCACCACCAGCCATCCAACCTCCCCTTACACGAGGTGGTCATCCCCCACCACCAACGGCCGTCCATCCTCTCCTTACACGGATTGCTCATCTTCCCTCCACCGGCCGTCCGTTCTCCCCTTACATGAAGTGCTCATCTTCCCTCCACCGGCCGTCCATCCTCACCTTACATGTAATCTTGTTATAATGAAAGGTCGCCATGTGTCACTAATGCAAGGTCACATGGAGCAGGAGAGGCAATAAATCCATGAAAATATATCAGTAGAGAAAGAAATGTTAGACTGACTAACAGTGAATGTGAAATGTACTAAAAAAATAATAATCCAAGCCCAGCAGGAAGGGCAGAAGTGGTGGTCCTGCTGGTTCTTGCATGGGTTCAGTTCTGGATGATTGAAGGCTGCGCCATGTCATTGTCATGGACAAGCCCTGTAGATGTGATCCAGCAGCAGCTCAGTGCCCCTCCCACAGCGCACCCACACTATTCTGGAGGCACCGGTCAAGTGGTTCTCATTGTAGAAATGAGCGGATGGTTGCACCAGTCCATAGAATACACTGAGTGGACCTGAAGTCTATCTGATGTCCAATGGACTGGAACCAGCGAAACAACTGTCCGTACTAATAATGATTGTTCTATCCCATGCAGAGGTATAAGTCAGGACGTCATGTCAGGACGTGCCCTTGTGTCCAGCAGTTTGGGGTTTGCCTTAGTAGGGTATTTGAGTGTCAGCTCTTCTGTATTGAATGCATCCCTCCTCCACCATAAACCATGTGCAAATGAGCAGTCCAAAGGGAAAAAGCCTGAGGGGGCACAATGGAAGGTAGGGGGTGGGGTAACAAACTTTTTTTTTATTCCTGGAGGTCACATAAAAGCCTTCATGTCCTAATGCAGGTGGGACGGGGTTAATGTAACACCCCTGGGCTCTATAAAAGCCTGGAAGCCCCTCTCAGACCTCCACTGACCACCACGGACCACATGTCTTCTGTCCAGTCTCTGCTGCTGATATCTTTGCTCCTATTTTTTCCCTCACCAGCCGTGTTTCATATTTTACCCCATAGAGGTTGGACCAATGAGGTCGAGGCTAAAGAGAATTGCCCACTATGCCAGGAGACGGCTGCCCCTCCGTTCCCCAACGTTGTCCCGCTGGCAGAGTGAAGGATCATTGTGGCTGCTGCTGGGAGTGCGCCAATGTGGAGGGGCAGATGTGTGACCTGCCATGGCAGAGGCACCATTATGGCACATGCGGAGGGGAGCTGCAATGCCAGGTGATGGCCGGACACAGTAATGAACCCCAGTGTGTCTGCCCCACTCAGGAGAGCGTATGTGGAACCGACCGCCGGACCTACAAAAACATCTGCCGTTTACTGGAGGCCGCACGCACCCGCAGGAGGATAGTCCTGAACTTGGCGCATACTGGACCATGCCAAGAAGGTGAGTCCCAAATCAACGCCATATAAAACCTGAAAACTGAGCAGTGAATAGAAACCCAAACCCCGGGGGCCATAGATGTCCCACCGACTACCATGTCCCTCCCATATCATCGGCAGGATGAGAGCCACTGAAAGGAGAGGTCCATGTCCTGATGTCTGTGTATTAGGAGGAGGAGAGGTCGGTGTCCTGATGTCTGTGTATTAGGAGGAGGAGAGGTCGGTGTCCTGATGTCTGTGTATTAGGAGGAGGAGAGGTCGGTGTCCTGATGTCTGTGTATTAGGAGGAGAGGTCGGTGTCTGATGTCTGTGTATTAGGAGGAGGAGGGATCGGTGTCTGATGTCTGTGTATTAGGAGGAGGAGAGGTCGGTGTCTGTGTATTAGGAGGAGAGGTCAGTGTCTGATGTCTGTGTATTAGGAGGAGGAGGGGTCGGTGTCTGATGTCTGTGTATTAGGAGGAGGAGAGGTCGGTGTCCTGATGTCTGTGTATTAGGAGGGGAGGTCGGTGTCCTGATGTCTGTGTATTAGGAGGAGGAGAGGTCGGTGTCTGATGTCTGTGTATTAGGAGGAGGAGAGGTCGGGGTCCTGATGTCTGTGTATTAGGAGGAGGAGATGTCGGGGTCCTGATGTCTGTGTATTAGGAGGAGGAGAGGTCGGTGTCCTGATGTCTGTGTATTAGGAGGAGGAGAGGTCGGTGTCTGATGTCTGTGTATTAGGAGGGGAGGTCGGTGTCCTGATGTCTGTGTATTAGGAGGAGGAGAGGTCGGTGTCTGATGTCTGTGTATTAGGAGGGGAGGTCGGTGTCCTGATGTCTGTGTATTAGGAGGAGGAGAGGTCGGTGTCCTGATGTCTGTGTATTAGGAGGAGGGGAGGTCGGTGTACTGATGTCTGTGTATTAGGAGGGGAGGTCGGTGTCCTGATGTCTGTGTATTAGGAGGAGAGGTCGGTGTCCTGATGTCTGTGTATTAGGAGGAGGAGAGGTCGTGTCCTGATATCTGTGTATTAGGAGGAGGGGAGGCCGGTGTCCTGATGTCTGTGTATTAGGAGGAGGGGAGGTCGGTGTCCTGATGTCTGTGTATTAGGAGGAGAGGTCGGCGTCTGATGTCTGTGTATTAGGAGGAGGAGAGGTCGGTGTCCTGATGTCTGTGTATTAGGAGGAGGAGAGGTCGGTGTACTGATGTCTGTGTATTAGGAGGAGAGGTCGGTGTCCTGATGTCTGTGTATTAGGAGGAGAGGTCGGTGTCCTGATGTCTGTGTATTAGGAGGAGGAGAGGTCGTGTCCTGATATCTGTGTATTAGGAGGAGGGGAGGCCGGTGTCCTGATGTCTGTGTATTAGGAGGAGGGGAGGTCGGTGTCCTGATGTCTGTGTATTAGGAGGAGGAGAGGTCGGTGTCATGATGTCTGTGTATTAGGAGGAGGAGAGGTCGTGTCCTGATATCTGTGTATTAGGAGGAGGGGAGGTCGGTGTCCTGATGTCTGTGTATTAGGAGGAGGAGAGGTCGGTGTACTGATGTCTGTGTATTAGGAGCAGAGGTCGGTGTCCTGATGTCTGTGTATTAGGAGGAGAGGTCGGTGTCCTGATGTCTGTGTATTAGGAGGAGGAGAGGTCGTGTCCTGATATCTGTGTATTAGGAGGAGGGGAGGCCGGTGTCCTGATGTCTGTGTATTAGGAGGAGGGGAGGTCGGTGTCCTGATGTCTGTGTATTAGGAGGAGGAGAGGTCGGTGTCATGATGTCTGTGTATTAGGAGGAGGAGAGGTCGTGTCCTGATGTCTGTGTATTAGGGGGAGGAGAGGTCGGTGTCGTGATGTCTGTGTCGTGATGTCTGTGTATTAGGAGGAGGGGAGGTCGGTGTCGTGATGTCTGTGTATTAGGAGGAGGGGAGGTCGGTGTCCTGATGTCTGTGTATTAGGAGGAGGAGAGGTCGGGGTCCTGATGTCTGTGTATTAGGAGGAGGAGAGGTCGGGGTCCGTATGTCTGTGTATTAGGAGGAGGAGGTCGGGGTCTGATGTCTGTGTATTAGGAGGAGAGGTCGGTGTCCTGATGTCGGTGTATTAGGAGGAGGAGAGATCGGTGTCTGATATCTGTGTATTAGGAGGACGGGAGGTCGGTGTCTGATGTCTGTGTATTAGGAGGACGGGAGGTCGGTGTCTGATGTCTGTGTATTAGGAGGAGGAGAGGTCGGTGTCCTGATGTCTGTGTATTAGGAGGAGAGGTCGGTGTCCTGATGTCTGTGTATTAGGAGGAGAGGTCGGTGTCCTGATGTCTGTGTATTAGGAGGAGAAGAGGTCGGTGTCCTGATGTCTGTGTATTAGGAGGAGGAGAGGTCGGTGTCCTGATATCTGTGTATTAGGAGGACGGGAGGTCGGTGTCTGATGTCTGTGTATTAGGAGGAGGAGAGTCCGGTGTCCTGATGTCTGTGTATCAGGAGGTGGAGAGGTCGGTGTCCTGATGTCTGTGTATTAGGAGGAGGGGAGGTCGGTGTCCTGATGTCTGTGTATTAGGAGGAGGGGAGGTCGGTGTCCTGATGTCGGTGTATTAGGAGGAGGAGAGGTCGGTGTCCTGATGTCTGTGTATTAGGAGGAGGGGAGGTCGGTGTCCTGATGTCTGTGTATTAGGAGGAGGGGAGGTCGGTGTCCTGATGTCTGTGTATTAGGAGGAGGAGAGGTCGGTGTCCTGATGTCTGTGTATTAGGAGGAGGAGGAGAGGTCGGTGTCCTGATGTCTGTGTATTAGGAGGAGGAGAGGTCGGGGTCCTGATGTCTGTGTATTAGGAGGAGAGGTCGGGGTCTGATGTCTGTGTATTAGGAGGAGAGGTCGGTGTCCTGATGTCTGTGTATTAGGAGGAGAGGTCGGTGTCCTGATGTCTGTGTATTAGGAGGAGGAGAGGTCGGTGTACTGATGTCTGTGTATTAGGAGAGGTCGGTGTCCTGATGTCTGTGTATTAGGAGGAGGAGAGGTCGGTGTCCTGATGTCTGTGTATTAGGAGGAGGAGAGGTCGGTGTCATGATGTCTGTGTATTAGGAGGAGGAGAGGTCGTGTCCTGATATCTGTGTATTAGGGGGAGGAGAGGTCGGTGTCGTGATGTCTGTGTATTAGGAGGAGGAGAGGTTGGTGTCCTGATGTCTGTGTATTAGGAGGAGGAGGGGTCGGTGTCCTGATGTCTGTGTATTAGGAAGAGAGGTCGGTGTCCTGATGTCTGTGTATTAGGAGGAGGAGGAGAGGTCGGTGTCATGATGTCTGTGTATTAGGAGGAGAGGTCGTGGTCTGATATCTGTGTATTAGGGGGAGGAGAGGTCGTGTCCTGATATCTGTGTATTAGGGGGAGGAGAGGTCGGTGTCGTGATGTCTGTGTCGTGATGTCTGTGTATTAGGAGGAGGGGAGGTCGGTGTCGTGATGTCTGTGTATTAGGAGGAGGGGAGGTCGGTGTCGTGATGTCTGTGTATTAGGAGGAGGAGGTCGGGGTCTGATGTCTGTGTATTAGGAGGAGAGGTCGGTGTCCTGATGTCGGTGTATTAGGAGGAGGAGAGATCGGTGTCTGATATCTGTGTATTAGGAGGAGGGGAGGTCGGTGTCGTGATGTCTGTGTATTAGGAGGAGGAGGTCGGGGTCTGATGTCTGTGTATTAGGAGGAGAGGTCGGTGTCCTGATGTCTGTGTATTAGGAGGAGGAGAGGTCGTGTCCTGATATCTGTGTATTAGGAGGAGGGGAGGCCGGTGTCCTGATGTCTGTGTATTAGGAGGAGGGGAGGTCGGTGTCCTGATGTCTGTGTATTAGGAGGAGAGGTCGGTGTCTGATGTCTGTGTATTAGGAGGAGGAGAGGTCGGTGTCCTGATGTCTGTGTATTAGGAGGAGGAGAGGTCGGTGTACTGATGTCTGTGTATTAGGAGGAGAGGTCGGTGTCCTGATGTCTGTGTATTAGGAGGAGAGGTCGGTGTCCTGATGTCTGTGTATTAGGAGGAGGAGAGGTCGTGTCCTGATGTCTGTGTATTAGGAGGAGGGGAGGCCGGTGTCCTGATGTCTGTGTATTAGGAGGAGGGGAGGTCGGTGTCCTGATGTCTGTGTATTAGGAGGAGGAGAGGTCGGTGTCATGATGTCTGTGTATTAGGAGGAGGAGAGGTCGTGTCCTGATATCTGTGTATTAGGAGGAGGAGGTCGGTGTCCTGATGTCTGTGTATTAGGAGGAGGAGAGGTCGGTGTACTGATGTCTGTGTATTAGGAGGAGAGGTCGGTGTCCTGATGTCTGTGTATTAGGAGGAGAGGTCGGTGTCCTGATGTCTGTGTATTAGGAGGAGGGGAGGCCGGTGTCCTGATGTCTGTGTATTAGGAGGAGGGGAGGTCGGTGTCCTGATGTCTGTGTATTAGGAGGAGGAGAGGTCGGTGTACTGATGTCTGTGTATTAGGAGGAGAGGTCGGTGTCCTGATGTCTGTGTATTAGGAGGAGAGGTCGTGTCCTGATATCTGTGTATTAGGAGGAGGGGAGGCCGGTGTCCTGATGTCTGTGTATTAGGAGGAGGGGAGGTCGGTGTCCTGATGTCTGTGTATTAGGAGGAGGAGAGGTCGGTGTCATGATGTCTGTGTATTAGGAGGAGGAGAGGTCGTGTCCTGATATCTGTGTATTAGGGGGAGGAGAGGTCGGTGTCGTGATGTCTGTGTCGTGATGTCTGTGTATTAGGAGGAGGGGAGGTCGGTGTCCTGATGTCTGTGTATTAGGAGGAGGAGAGGTCGGGGTCCTGATGTCTGTGTATTAGGAGGAGGAGAGGTCGGGGTCCGTATGTCTGTGTATTAGGAGGAGGAGGTCGGGGTCTGATGTCTGTGTATTAGGAGGAGAGGTCGGTGTCCTGATGTCGGTGTATTAGGAGGAGGAGAGATCGGTGTCTGATATCTGTGTATTAGGAGGACGGGAGGTCGGTGTCTGATGTCTGTGTATTAGGAGGAGGAGAGTCCGGTGTCCTGATGTCTGTGTATCAGGAGGTGGAGAGGTCGGTGTCCTGATGTCTGTGTATTAGGAGGAGGGGAGGTCGGTGTCCTGATGTCTGTGTATTAGGAGGAGGGGAGGTCGGTGTCCTGATGTCGGTGTATTAGGAGGAGGAGAGGTCGGTGTCCTGATGTCTGTGTATTAGGAGGAGGGGAGGTCGGTGTCCTGATGTCTGTGTATTAGGAGGAGGGGAGGTCGGTGTCCTGATGTCTGTGTATTAGGAGGAGGAGAGGTCGGTGTCCTGATGTCTGTGTATTAGGAGGAGGAGGAGAGGTCGGTGTCCTGATGTCTGTGTATTAGGAGGAGGAGAGGTCGGGGTCCTGATGTCTGTGTATTAGGAGGAGAGGTCGGGGTCTGATGTCTGTGTATTAGGAGGAGAGGTCGGTGTCCTGATGTCTGTGTATTAGGAGGAGAGGTCGGTGTCCTGATATCTGTGTATTAGGGGGAGGAGAGGTCGGTGTCGTGATGTCTGTGTCGTGATGTCTGTGTATTAGGAGGAGGGGAGGTCGGTGTCGTGATGTCTGTGTATTAGGAGGAGGGGAGGTCGGTGTCCTGATGTCTGTGTATTAGGAGGAGGAGAGGTCGGGGTCCTGATGTCTGTGTATTAGGAGGAGGAGAGGTCGGGGTCCGTATGTCTGTGTATTAGGAGGAGGAGGTCGGGGTCTGATGTCTGTGTATTAGGAGGAGAGGTCGGTGTCCTGATGTCGGTGTATTAGGAGGAGGAGAGATCGGTGTCTGATATCTGTGTATTAGGAGGACGGGAGGTCGGTGTCTGATGTCTGTGTATTAGGAGGACGGGAGGTCGGTGTCTGATGTCTGTGTATTAGGAGGAGGAGAGGTCGGTGTACTGATGTCTGTGTATTAGGAGAGGTCGGTGTCCTGATGTCTGTGTATTAGGAGGAGGAGAGGTCGGTGTCCTGATGTCTGTGTATTAGGAGGAGGAGAGGTCGTGTCCTGATATCTGTGTATTAGGGGGAGGAGAGGTCGGTGTCGTGATGTCTGTGTATTAGGAGGAGGAGAGGTTGGTGTCCTGATGTCTGTGTATTAGGAGGAGGAGGGGTCGGTGTCCTGATGTCTGTGTATTAGGAAGAGAGGTCGGTGTCCTGATGTCTGTGTATTAGGAGGAGGAGGAGAGGTCGGTGTCATGATGTCTGTGTATTAGGAGGAGAGGTCGTGGTCTGATGTCTGTGTATTAGGAGGAGGAGAGGTCGTGTCCTGATATCTGTGTATTAGGGGGAGGAGAGGTCGGTGTCGTGATGTCTGTGTCGTGATGTCTGTGTATTAGGAGGAGGGGAGGTCGGTGTCGTGATGTCTGTGTATTAGGAGGAGGGGAGGTCGGTGTCGTGATGTCTGTGTATTAGGAGGAGGAGGTCGGGGTCTGATGTCTGTGTATTAGGAGGAGAGGTCGGTGTCCTGATGTCGGTGTATTAGGAGGAGGAGAGATCGGTGTCTGATATCTGTGTATTAGGAGGAGGAGAGGTCGGTGTCCTGATGTCTGTGTATTAGGAGGAGGAGAGGTCGGTGTCCTGATGTCTGTGTATTAGGAGGAGGAGAGGTCGGTGTCCTGATGTCTGTGTATTAGGAGAGGTCGGTGTCCTGATGTCTGTGTATTAGGAGGAGGAGAGGTCGGTGTCCTGATGTCTGTGTATTAGGAGGAGGAGAGGTCGGTGTCCTGATGTCTGTGTATTAGGAGGAGGAGAGGTCGGTGTCCTGATGTCTGTGTATTAGGAGAGGTCGGTGTCCTGATGTCTGTGTATTAGGAGGAGGAGAGGTCGGTGTCCTGATGTCTGTGTATTAGGAGGAGGAGAGGTCGGTGTCCTGATGTCTGTGTATTAGGAGGAGGGGAGGTCGGTGTCCTGATGTCTGTGTATTAGGAGGAGGAGAGGTCGGTGTCCTGATGTCTGTGTATTAGGAGGAGGAGAGGTCGGTGTCCTGATGTCTGTGTATTAGGAGGAGGAGAGGTCGGTGTCCTGATGTCTGTGTATTAGGAGAGGTCGGTGTCCTGATGTCTGTGTATTAGGAGGAGGAGGTCGGTGTCCTGATGTCTGTGTATTAGGAGGGGAGAGGTCGGTGTCCTGATGTCTGTGTATTAGGAGGAGGAGAGGTCGGTGTCCTGATGTCTGTGTATTAGGAGAGGTCGGTGTCCTGATGTCTGTGTGTTAGGAGGAGGAGAGGTCGGTGTCCTGATGTCTGTGTATTAGGAGGAGTAGAGGTCGGTGTCCTGATGTCTGTGTATTAGGAGGAGGAGAGGTCGGTGTCCTGATGTCTGTGTATTAGGAGGAGGATTGGTAATTTTGCCCTTCTGTTCCATCTCGTCTCTCTGTATTAGAGATACTTCCTATACTGTGACTAGTCTCTTATCATGGGTGACAGCCTTAATCTAGTCCCTGATATTTATTAGTCCCTCATTAACATATATGTTGAGTTTGGCCAAATACACACGGGTTTAGTTGGGAATGGGGTTATTAGGAGGAGAGGTCGTGGTCTGATGTCTGTGTATTAGGAGGAGGAGAGGTCGTGTCCTGATATCTGTGTATTAGGGGGAGGAGAGGTCGGTGTCGTGATGTCTGTGTCGTGATGTCTGTGTATTAGGAGGAGGAGAGGTCGTGGTCTGATGTCTGTGTATTAGGAGGAGGAGAGGTCGGTGTCCTGATGTCGGTGTATTAGGAGGAGGAGAGGTCGTGGTCTGATGTCTGTGTATTAGGAGGAGGAGAGGTCGTGGTCTGATGTCTGTGTATTAGGAGGAGGAGAGGTCGTGTCCTGATATCTGTGTATTAGGGGGAGGAGAGGTCGGTGTCGTGATGTCTGTGTCGTGATGTCTGTGTATTAGGAGGAGGGGAGGTCGGTGTCGTGATGTCTGTGTATTAGGAGGAGGGGAGGTCGGTGTCCTGATGTCTGTGTATTAGGAGGAGGAGAGGTCGGGGTCCTGATGTCTGTGTATTAGGAGGAGGAGAGGTCGGGGTCCGTATGTCTGTGTATTAGGAGGAGGAGGTCGGGGTCTGATGTCTGTGTATTAGGAGGAGAGGTCGGTGTCCTGATGTCGGTGTATTAGGAGGAGGAGAGATCGGTGTCTGATATCTGTGTATTAGGAGGAGGAGAGGTCGGTGTCCTGATGTCTGTGTATTAGGAGGAGGAGAGGTCGGTGTCCTGATGTCTGTGTATTAGGAGGAGAAGAGGTCGTTGTCTGATGTCTGTGTATTAGGAGGAGGAGAGGTCGGTGTCCTGATGTCTGTGTATTAGGAGGGGAGGTCGGTGTCCTGATGTCTGTGTATTAGGAGGACGGGAGGTCGGTGTCCTGATGTCTGTGTATTAGGAGGAGGAGATGTCGGGGTCCTGATGTCTGTGTATTAGGAGGAGGGGAGGTCGGTGTCCTGATGTCGGTGTATTAGGAGGAGGAGAGGGCGGTGTCCTGATATCTGTGTATTAGGAGGACGGGAGGTCGGTGTCTGATGTCTGTGTATTAGGAGGATGGGAGGTCGGTGTCTGATGTCTGATGTCTGTGTATTAGGAGGAGGAGAGGTCGGTGTCCTGATGTCTGTGTATTAGGAGGAGGAGAGGTCGGTGTCCTGATGTCTGTGTATTAGGAGGAGGATTGGTAATTTTGCCCTTCTGTTCCATCTCGTCTCTCTGTATTAGAGATACTTCCTATACTGTGACTAGTCTCTTATCATGGGTGACAGCCTTAATCTAGTCCCTGATATTTATTAGTCCCTCATTAACATATATGTTGAGTTTGGCCAAATACACACGGGTTTAGTTGGGAATGGGGTTAGTGATCGGTAATAAACTCCAGAAGTGTCTCTCATCCAAGTCTCCATGGTCTTTGAGCCTTACTGTTGTTGACGTTGAGGGACTATCGGGCAGGACCTCATACATATTGAAAGGTTTGCCTAACCAGTGTAAATTAGCAGATGTCTATGGGCAGATTTCTGTTCAGATCCTGTTCTTAAATGGAAATATTTTACAGTTTATTTGCCTGGTAAATAATAACATTCCCCAGGGTCTGTTGGAGACAGAGCAGGTCTAAAAGGGGATAGAGAGCAGGTCTAAAGGGGGACAGAGAGGAGGTCTGGAGGAGACAGAGAGGAGGTCTGGAGGAGACAGAGGAGGTCTGGAGGAGACAGAGAGGAGGTCTGGAGGAGACAGAGAGGAGGTCTGGAGGAGACAGAGAGGAGGTCTGGAGGAGACAGAGAGGAGGTCTGGAGGAGACAGAGAGGAGGTCTGGAGGAGACAGAGAGGAGGTCTGGAGGAGACAGAGAGGAGGTCTGGAGGAGACAGAGAGGATGTCTGGAGGAGACAGAGAGGAGGTCTGGAGGAGACAGAGAGGAGGTCTGGAGGAGACAGAGAGGAGGTCTGGAGGAGACAGAGGAGGTCTGGAGGAGACAGAGGAGGTCTGGAGGAGACAGAGGAGGTCTGGAGGAGACAGAGAGGAGGTCTGGAGGAGACAGAGAGGAGGTCTGGAGGAGACAGAGAGGAGGTCTGGAGGAGACAGGGAGGAGGTCTGGAGGAGACAGAGAGGAGGTCTGGAGGAGACGGGGAGGAGGTCTGGAGGAGACGGGGAGGAGGTCTTGAGGAGACGGGGAGGTGGTCTTGAGGAGACGGGGAGGAGGTCTTGAGG
This sequence comes from Rhinoderma darwinii, assembly GCF_050947455.1. Lineage (NCBI taxonomy): Eukaryota > Metazoa > Chordata > Amphibia > Anura > Rhinodermatidae > Rhinoderma > Rhinoderma darwinii. The sequence goes on from NW_027463817.1 coordinate 163,007, forward strand.
AGACGGGGAGGAGGTCTTGAGGAGACGGGGAGGTGGTCTTGAGGAGACGGGGAGGAGGTCTGGGTGGACAGACATGAGGGAAGGTGCAGCATGGTGGAGAGTCCACAGCTCACGTGTTCTGTGTATATCAAAATGAGAACATGTTACAATCCTCTACCATGCTGCGCCTCCCTAAACACCTCTGTACCCCCCTCCCCCAGCCTTACATTGGCCAATGAGCTACAGCTTTGGTCCTTGTTTATCCCAACCTCCTCCTGTGCTGCACCGGGCCTCGGGCTCATTTTATATGGACTCTAATTGAGTGTTAGTGGTTGGGGTGGACTGTGCACTGGAGGTGCCGGTCCCTATATTACAGGGGAGGTGATTATAATATACATTGTCTCCACAGCTCCTATTCTGCTCAGTTCTCCTCGGGATACGGTGGCTGTGATTGGTCAGAGTGTAATTCTAGGCTGTGAAGTTTCTGCACAACCAATAGCGGAGATGGAGTGGAGGAAGGAGGGGATGGAAAGACCCCTGCCGGGGGAGCAGAGCCATATCATCGTCCAGGTACCATTATAACCCAATAATCCTGAATTCAACATGTGTGATAGATCTAGAAACCTTACAAGCCCCATACTGACCTCCCCATGTAATGTAGGTGGACCGGTGTAAAACCTCAACCCCATCACCCATACTGGCCCCCCTATATATATTATATACACCCCAGTCCCATGTAATGTAGGTGGACCGGTGTAAAACCTCAACCCCATACCCCGTACTGGCCCCTGTATATATTCTATACACCCCAGCCCCATGTAATGTAGGTGGACCAGTGTAAAACCTCAACCCCATACCCCGTACTGGCCCCTGTATATATTCTATACACCCAAGCCCCATGTAATGTAGGTGGACCAGTCTGAGACCTCAACCCCATCCAACCATTACCCCCAATGTGTACACCCACCCTACATGACCATCACATATAGCCTACTTATATACTCTGGCCTCATTCGTGATGTGACCTTTTCTCTGTGCAGTCTCGAGGTGGTCCCCAGCGGCGTCAGGTGACCGGTTGGCTGCAGATTCATCAGGTCAAGCAGAGGGATGACGGCTTATACACGTGCCGGGCCTGGAACATGTTTGGAGAGGTGTCCGGCTCAGGGAGACTGCGAGTCATTTCACCAGGTGAGAGGTCCCCTGCTGGTTACAGGATGGGAATGTCACCAGCGTTGGCCGTACACATGGGACACAATGGTCATTCATCGCTATAGAAATGTGAAAATATTTGTTTTTCAGATTCTCCACTGGCCTCGGAAGTCACGCACCACCTGGTCGGGGTGTTTGATGTGTCAGATGATGAAGATGACCCGTCTAGAGAGGGGCCTTCAGGGTCACATGAGTGAAGAGGGGCAGAGGACATGAACATCCTGACACGTTGTGTGTCCATCATGTTAGTGGGGAGGAGCTTCTGAGATGGGTCAGTGATGTCACCATTAATGGACGAGCCGCTCCAGCGTTGGGTGAACAGCCGGTTCATTCAGAAGCCACTGACCCATTCTTCTCCGTGGCATTTAATGCTGGACACGTGACATAACTGGAGGATTGTAGATTTGATGTATTATGTTGTAAATAATCAGAGAACAGACCGGATGCACCGATGATGTCACGGCTCCGCCAGTCTGCAGGGGGTTTTAACACATATTGGGGTTCATATATCAATATTATTACAACTGAAAGGGGCACAAATACCGGGTCAAATGGGCCCCATATTTATCACCGGAAACTAACGTCCCACCTAAATGCGTACTGAACCCAAAGGGGCGGGGCGTCTTATCCTATCACATGTCTTATCCTATCACAGACAGAATTGCCTTCATTCTTCCCGACTGTGATCGAGGATCGTGGGGACAACCCTAGAGGTACATCTGTCCGTCACCTGGGGGTGTCACTGAGCGTCTGCTGCTTCTCCGGGGTGGGGTGAGGGGCTGTATATAGAAAATGTTTACTATCCACACAAATAAATATATAAACAGAATTATAATGGAATCGCATGAAATTTGTTGGGTGGGCGTGGCTTGATTTTTACTTGAGCTTTTACCTTATGAACAGGATTGTCTGACAATTATAAGAAACTAAACATCGATGTCCCCCCCTCATCCCAATAATCATTTCCCTCATCGTTGTAAGGGCCTCCGTCTGCCCCCAGCGCTCTATACTCCCCTGTCCTCGGTGTCCCGGTCCACGCGTCCTCCCTCTTCCTCCTCGCTTCAGCTGCTGACAAGCTTCACTGGTTCCTACTGCCCCTGTAGTCTTGTTTTCTGAATCCTTGTCTACCAACCTTCTGCCTGTTTTTGATTGTCTGTGCCTGGCGCCTGCCCAGACCTATCACTATGTTTATTACTCTACCAGGGTCATCACTGATCCCGCCATCCCCCACATGACCTCCCCATTCCCCCACATAGTAATCACCTCCCCATTCCCCTACATCACATTCATCACCTCCCCATTCCCCCACATCACATTCATCACCTCCCCATTCCCCCACATCACATTCATCACCTCCCCATTCCCCCACATCACATTCATCACGTCCCCATTCCCCCACATCATATTCATCACCTCCCCATTCCCCCACATCACATTCATCACCTCCCCATTCCCCCACATCACATTCATCACCTCCCCATTCCCCCACATCACATTCATCACCTCCCCATTCCCCCACATCACATTCATCACGTCCCCATTCCCCCACATCATATTCATCACCTCCCCATTCCCCCACATCATATTCATCACCTCCCCATTCCCCCACATCACATTCATCACCTCTCCATTCCCCCACATCACATTCATCACGTCCCCATTCCCCCACATCATATTCATCACCTCCCCATTCCCCCACATCATATTCATCACCTCCCCATTGCCCCACATCACATTCATCACCTCCCCATTCCCCCACATGACCTCCCCATTCCCCCACATAGTAATCACCTCCCCATTCCCCCACATCACATTCATCACCTCCCCATTCCCCTACATCACATTCATCACCTCCCCATTCCCCTACATCACATTCATCACCTCCCCATTCCCCTACATCATATTCATCACCTCCCCATTCCGCCACATCACATTCATCACCTCCCCATTCCCCCACATGACCTCCCCATTCCCCCACATAGTAATCACCTCCCCATTCCCCCACATCATATTCATCACCTCCCCATTCCCCCACATCACATTCATCACCTCCCCATTCCCCCACATCACATTCATCACCTCCCCATTCCCCTACATCACATTCATCACCTCCCCAATCCCCCACATCACATTCATCACCTCCCCATTCCCCCACATCACATTCATCACCTCCCCATTCCCCCACATCACATTCATCACCTCCCCATTCCCCTACATCACATTCATCACCTCCCCATTCCCCCACATCATATTCATCACCTCCCCATTCCCCCACATGACCTCCCCATTCCCCCACATAGTAATCACCTCCCCATTCCCCCACATCACATTCATCACCTCCCCATTCCCCCACATCACATTCATCACCTCCCCATTCCCCCACATGACCTCCCCATTCCCCCACATAGTAATCACCTCCCCATTCCCCCACATCACATTCATCACCTCCCCATTCCCCCACATAGTAATCACCTCCCCATTCCCCTACATCACATTCATCACCTCCCCATTCCCCCACATCATATTCATCACCTCCCCATTCCCCCACATCATATTCATCACCTCCCCATTCCCCCACATCATATTCATCACCTCCCCATTCCCCCACATCACATTCATCACCTCCCCATTCCCCCACATCACATTCATCACCTCCCCATTCCCCTACATCACATTCATCACCTCCCCATTCCCCCACATCATATTCATCACCTCCCCATTCCCCCACATGACCTCCCCATTCCCCCACATAGTAATCACCTCCCCATTCCCCCACATCACATTCATCACCTCCCCATTCCCCTACATCACATTCATCACCTCCCCATTCCCCTACATCATATTCATCACCTCCCCATTCCGCCACATCACATTCATCACCTCCCCATTCCCCCACATCATATTCATCACCTCCCCATTCCCCCACATAGTAATCACCTCCCCATTCCCCTACATCACATTCATCACCTCCCCATTCCCCCACATCATATTCATCACCTCCCCATTCCCCCACATCATATTCATCACCTCCCCATTCCCCCACATCATATTCATCACCTCCCCATTCCCCCACATCACATTCATCACCTCCCCATTCCCCCACATCACATTCATCACCTCCCCATTCCCCTACATCACATTCATCACCTCCCCATTCCCCCACATCACATTCATCACCTCCCCATTCCCCCACATCACATTCATCACCTCCCCATTCCCCCACATCACATTCATCACCTCCCCATTCCCCTACATCACATTCATCACCTCCCCATTCCCCCACATCATATTCATCACCTCCCCATTCCCCCACATGACCTCCCCATTCCCCCACATAGTAATCACCTCCCCATTCCCCCACATCACATTCATCACCTCCCCATTCCCCCACATCACATTCATCACCTCCCCATTCCCCCACATGACCTCCCCATTCCCCCACATAGTAATCACCTCCCCATTCCCCCACATCACATTAATCACCTCCCCATTCCCCCACATAGTAATCACCTCCCCATTCCCCCACATCACATTCATCACCTCCCCATTCCCCCACATCACATTCATCACCTCCCCATTCATCTAAGGTACATTGTGTATAATCAGCACCGCCTAACAAAGGACATAAATGTGTAGGTGCTGATCTACGGTGACTGCAGACCGACGCAAGAAATTTGGGAGCTCCCTGCAGATACAAGAAATGTGGGAGCTCCCTGCAGATACAAGAAATGTGGGAGCTCCCTGCAGATACGAGAAATGTGGGAGCTCCCTGCAGATACGAGAAATGTGGGAGCTCCCTGCAGATACGAGAAATGTGGGAGCTCCCTGCAGATACGAGAAATGTGGGAGCTCCCTGCAGATGCAAGGAATGTGGGAACACCCTGCAGATGCAAGGAATGTGGGAACACCCTGCAGATGCAAGGAATGTGGGAGCTCCCTGCAGATGCAAGGAATGTGGGAACACCCTGCAGATGCAAGGAATGTGGGAACACCCTGCAGATGCAAGGAATGTGGGAGCTCCCTGCAGATGCAAGGAATGTGGGAGCTCCCTGCAGACCTTACGTGTAAGAAAACCTTAAAGAGGCTCTGTCACCAGATTATTAGTGTCCTATCCCCTACATAATGTGATCAGTGCTGTAATGTAGATAACAGTGGTCCAAGTAATAAGAGGCTGTCACCATATTATAAGTGCCCTGTCTCCTACATAATGTGATCAGCGCTGTAATGTAGATAACAGTGGTTTTTATTTTGAAAAACTATCATTTTTGATCAAGTCATGAGCAATTTTAGATTTATGCTAATTAGTTTCTTAATAGAAAATTGTGCGTGTTTTTACTTTTTACCAATTGGGTGTTGTACAGAGGAGTGTTTGATGCTGACCAATCAGTGACCAATCGGTGTCATACACGTCTCATTGTTCCAGCCCAGCTTCTTTCACTTCACAATAACACAGTTGGGCTGGGTTCACACACCTTATTTACGGACGTAATTCGGGCGTTTTAACCTCGAATTACGTCCGAAAATACGGCTCCAAAGCGCCGTCAAACATCTGCCCATTCATTTGAATGGGGTTATGATGTTCTGTGCCGATGGTCATTTTTTTACGCGCCGCTGTCAAAAGACGCCACGTAAAAAAGACGCCCGCGTCAAAGAAGTGCCTGTCACTTCTTGGGACGTAATTGGAACCGTTTTCCATTGACTCCATAGAAAAACAGCTCCAAATACGTCCGTAATGGACGCAGCGAAAAAAGCCTGCACTCGCCATTACGTCTGAAATTCTGGAGCTGGTTTCTCCTGAAAACAGCTCAGTGATTTCAGGCGTATCGGACGTGTACGTGTGAACATACCCTAACAATGGTCTGGAACAATGAGACGTGTATGACGCTGATTGGTCACGGATTGGTCAGCCTCATACACTCCTCTGTACAACGCCCAGTTGGTAAAAAGTAAAAACACGCCCAGTTGTCTATTTTGAAATTAATTAGCATAAATCTCAAATTTCTCATAACTTGCTCAAAAATGTTCAAAATAAAAACCACTGTTATCTACATTACAGCGCCGATCACATCATGTAGGAGACAGGACACTTATATTCTGGTGACAGCCTCTTTATTACTAGGACCACTGTTCTCTACATTACAGCGCCAATCACATCATGTAGGAGACAGGACACTTATAATGTGGTGACAGCCTCTTTATTACTAGGACCACTGTTATCTACATTACAGCACTGATCACATTATGTAGGAGACAGGACACTTATAATCTGGTGACAGCCTCTTTATTACTAGGATGACTGTTCTCTACATTACAGCGCTAATCACATTATGTAGGAGACAGGACACTTATAATCTGGTGACAGCTTCTTTATTACTAGGACCACTGTTATCTACATTACAGCACTGATCACATTATGTAGGAGACAGGACACTTATAATCTGGTGACAGCCTCTTTATTACTAGGACCACTGTTATCTACATTACAGCGCTGACCACATTATGTAGGAGACAGGACACTTATAATCTGGTGACAGCCTCTTTATTACTAGGACCACTGTTATCTACATTACAGCACTGATCACATTATGTAGGAGACAGGACACTTATAATCTGGTGACAGCCTCTTTATTACTAGGACCACTATTATCTACATTACAGCACTGATCACATTATATAGGGGACAGGACACTTATAATCTGGTGACAGCCTCTTTATTACTAGGACCACTGTTATCTACATTACAGCGCCGATCACATTATGTAGGAGACAGGGCACTTATAATGTGGTGACAGCCTCTTTATTACTAGGACCACTGTTCTCTACATTACAGCACTGATCACATTATGTAGGAGACAGGACACTTATAATGTGGTGACATCCTCTTTATTACTAGGACCACTGTTATCTACATTACAGCGCCAATCACATTATGTAGAAGACAGGGCACTTATAATCTGGTGACAGCCTCTTTATTACTAGGACCACTATTATCTACATTACAGCGCTGATCACATTATGTAGGGGACAGGACACTTATAATCTGGTGACAACCTCTTTATTACTAGGACAACTGTTCTCTACATTACAGCGCTGATCACATTATGTAGGAGACAGGGCGCTTATAATCTGGTGACAGAGCCTCTTTATTACTAGGACCACTGTTCTCTACATTACAGCACTGATCACATTATGTAGGAGACCGGACACTTATAATCTGGTGACAGCCTCTTTATTACTAGGACAACTGTTCTCTACATTACAGCGCTGATCACATTATGTAGGAGACAGGGCGCTTATAATCTGGTGACAACCTCTTTATTACTAGGACAACTGTTCTCTACATTACAGCGCTGATCACATTATGTAGGAGACAGGGCGCTTATAATCTGGTGACAGAGCCTCTTTATTACTAGGACCACTGTTCTCTACATTACAGCACTGATCACATTATGTAGGAGACCGGACACTTATAATCTGGTGACAGCCTCTTTATTACTAGGACAACTGTTCTCTACATTACAGCACTGATCACATTATGTAGGGGACAGGACACTTATAATCTGGTGACAACCTCTTTATTACTAGGACAACTGTTCTCTACATTACAGCGCTGATCACATTATGTAGGAGACAGGGCGCTTATAATCTGGTGACAGAGCCTCTTTATTACTAGGACCACTGTTCTCTACATTACAGCACTGATCACATTATGTAGGAGACCGGACACTTATAATCTGGTGACAGCCTCTTTATTACTAGGACAACTGTTCTCTACATTACAGCGCTGATCACATTATGTAGGAGACAGGGCGCTTATAATCTGGTGACAGAGCCTCTTTATTACTAGGACCACTGTTCTCTACATTACAGCGCTGATCACATTATGTAGGAGACCGGACACTTATAATCTGGTGACAGCCTCTTTAACCTCCTAACGCACCATGACGTAACTGGTGCAGGGGGTGATGTACGGTGCGGGCTCACGGGCTGTGGGTTTCAGCTGTGCGTTACAGCCGACACATGGGACTATCGGTCAGGGACAGTGAATCACGACCGCACCATCTGAGGTGTTATAAAGATGAGGTTAGCCCCCCCACGATGCGATTGTGGGGTGCCGATTGTTGTCAAGGCAGCCCAGGGGCCTAATGAAGGACCCCACGACTGCCTTCACTCTGCCTCTGTAGAAATGACGATATGCTGCACTACGTAACTCTTGTATCTTGTAGCGGTAAAAAAATTTTTTTCATAAAAAGTGATCAAGACGTTGTATGTAGAAAATGGTACCAATAAAATCTACAGCTCGTGCCGCAAAACATCAGCCCTCACACGGCGATAAAAAAATGAAAAAGTTCTGCCTCTCAATTTTTACTTTGTAGAAGGAGTAAAACATTATAAACCTAAATAAACTTGGTGTCACCGTAATCGTATTGAGCCGCAGAATAAAGTTCATTTGTTGTTTTTACTGAACGGTGAAATACATAAAAACCAAACCCAAAAGAAAATGGAGGAATCGCAGTTTTTTCCAATTCCACCCCACATAGAATTTTTTCCCAGTACATTATATTGCCCTTTAAATGGTGCCAATAGAAACTACAACTCCCCCTGCAAAAAAACAAGTCTCACCCGCTCCATAGATGGAGAAATAAAGAAAGGTTTGACTCAGAAGGCGGGGAGTGAAAAACCAAAAATCAAAAAATGCTGTGACTTTAAGGGGGTAAATATATGGTTTATTTTACATTGCATGAGGTCATTTTTGAAGGGAGAGTAGGAATCCATTATCCTCCATGGTGACCCCGAGCGGGGGGAGGGGGGTAAATAATATGAGACTGACTACAAATGCCAACAGCCCCGAATACTGACTGGTGGGATAACCGTCTATAGACCATCACTACCTGCACAACATCACGCTGCCCGAAAGAGAAACGGGAGAAGATCACAAGCATTAAATGACTACAATGATAATATAGTAATAATAATAATAATAAGGATAAAAAAGATAAAAAAGAAAATATAATGATGAAATAATAATAATAATAATATAATAATAATGATGATAATATAATAATAATAATAATAATGATGATAATATAATAAGGATAAAAAAGATAATATAAAGATAATGATAATGATGATATAATTATAATAATAAAAGAATAATAATAACAATAATAATAATGTAATAAGGACGATGATGATAATTGTATTACTATAAATAGCAATAATACTGGTAGTAATAATAATAATATAATAGTGATGATCATATAAAAATCAAAATTAAAAAAAAATATATAATAAAATGAGTACTCAAATTACTATTAATATGATGATTATTTTAATAGCAATAGTAATACTTTAACTACTGTGAATAGTGATAATAATAATGACAACATAATAATATGAAAATAATACGACCATTCCTAATGATAGTAATAATAGTAATAATAATAATAACATAAATGTAATAATAACAAATAATAATACAATTCCTGATCTTAATAATCGTTATAATACAATAATACAAATTATACTAAAACTCCTACTAATAGTAATAATAATCATAATATAATAAACCTAATCTAAAAACTATTTGTACTGCTTTTACTCCTCCTACTGCTAATAGTAATACAAAGAATATTATTAATACTGCTCCTAAGATTTGTAATAAAAATAATACTTCTAAATAATAATTATAATATTAAAATACTCCTAATATCACTATTAGTATTAGTTATAGTAATAATATACACATAAATATTATCGTATAATACAATAAATATAATAATAATAATAATAATAATAATAATAATATACTTTAATTATACTAGTAATATAATAATAGTAATAATTCTAATAATAAAAGTAATAATAGTATTGTATTTATTTTTTTAAGTGCCACTAATTTCAGGGTGTTAGACATATGAGAAGTACATGGCATGAGATAGTAAAGACAACTAGTACAATAAACATTTGTAAATACATGAGAACATCAGAGTCATACACTGAGGCGGGATTCACACGACAGGGTTTCCCGGCCGGGTGCCGGCCGTACATAAATCGGCCAACACCCGGCTGCATTAGGAATAATAGACCCCTAATGGGGCTATTCACACGACCGATTTTTTGACGGCCGGGAAAACCTAGAAGTCTATGGGGCCGGGTAATACACGGCCATCACCGGAATATGTCCCGAGTGATGGCCGGGTCTACCGTCGCTCGCGCACTCTCTCTCCTCCTCCTCACAGTGCAGAGTGCATGTGAGGAGGAGGAGGAGGGTCTTTTTTTGCTCCCTGTAGGAGTCGGAATCCCCAATCCCAGGCCGGGGATTGGGGATTCCGCTACAGGAGAAGTGAGTGACTACACTGTCCATATATGCACGTCACTCACTTCTGAAGCGGAATTCCCAACCTGTGGCAGGGAATTCCTCTTCAGGAGAAGTCAGTGACTACACTGTCCATATATGGGGCAGGGTGGCATCGCCTACAGGGGGCTGTGTGGCATCACCTACAGGGGACTGGGTGGCATTACCTACAGGGGGCTGGGTGGCATTACCTACAGGGGGCTGTGTGGCATTGTCAGGTCCGTATATCAGGGAAGCTTCTTTCTCCCTGTCATTTCACACCGAATAAACACCTCTGTAAATTGAAAGCTGAAGGCATGCCTGGAAAGAAGTGAACCAGTCAGAAATGTTTGCTACACAACTTTCCCTTCATCAGAAAAGAGGAGAACTGAACTTTATTCAGAACAAAGAAACAGACAGAGGAGACACATGCCCCTCCCTCGAGATGTGGGACTTGCTTAAGTCCCATTGGCTCCTCTGCTGTAAGTTTTCCTGTACATTCTTCTGCACACTCCTCTTTGCATTCCAGGGGGCGGTGTCTTCCATAGGCGTGTTATGCAGGCTCTTTGTGCTCCATGAATCCAATCTCTTTGTGTAATATACTGAATATATATATATATATATATATATATATGTGTAAGGATAATATTTTTCAAACAATATACATAGTAATGATCCCTGACAGTCCCCCCTAAAAATATTATTATTATTCTATCCCTGAGTCTTGCCTATCAACCTACCACTGACCACTCGAACCAGGCGGGTAGGGGTTTTGGATTTCTTCACCAGCTTGAGACGAGCTACTCCTTATAAGTAACCCCCCTTTGTACCTGGACTTCCAAGGTTTCTGAATGGTCCTAACTGTCCCTATTCTCCTCTGGATACAGGATGGTTGTCTTGATATAATCTACAAACCGCGGCTGGTTGTAATATATATATATATATATATATATATATATATATATATATATAAAATTAAAAACTTCTACTACTACTATTACTACTACTAATACTTACACTACTACTACTAATAATAATACTTATACTAATATTACTAATACTTCTACTACTACTACTAATACTTATACTACTACTACTAATAATAATAATAATAATATTTCTACTACTACTACTACTAATACTAATAATATTTCTACTACTACTACTAATAATAATACTAATACTTCTACTACTACTAACTACACAGCACTACTACTACTCACTACACAGCACTACTACTACTCACTACACAGCACTACTACTCACTACACAGCACTACTACTACACAGCACTACTACTACTACTACTACTCACTACACAGCACTACTACTACTACTACTCACTACACAGCACTACTACTACTACTACTACTCACTACACAGCACTACTACTACTACTACTACACAGCACTACTACTACTACTACTCACTACACAGCACTATTACTACTACTACTACTCACTACACAGCACTACTACTACTACTACTACTACACACTACACAGCACTACTACTACTACTCACTACACAGCACTACTACTACTCCTCACTACACAGCACTACTACTACTACTCACTACACAGCACTACTACTACTCACTACACAGCACTACTACTACTACTCACTACACAGCACTACTACTCCTACTACTACTACTCACTACACAGCACTACTACTACTCACTACACAGCACTACTACTAACTACACAGCACTACTACTACTACTACTACTACACACTACACAGCACTACTACTACTACTCACTACACAGCACTACTACTACTACTACTACTACTACTACTACTACTACTACACAGCACTACTACTACTACTCACTACACAGCACTACTACTACTACTCACTACACAGCACTACTACTACTACTACTCACTACACAGCACTACTACTCACTACACAGCACTACTACTACTCACTACACAGCACTACTACTACTACTCACTACACAGCACTACTACTACTCACTACACAGCACTACTACTACTACTACTACTCACTACACAGCACTACTACTACTCCTCACTACACAGCACTACTACTACTACTACTACTCACTACACAGCACTACTACTACTACTACTCACTACACAGCACTACTACTACTCACTACACAGCACTACTACTACTACTACTACTCACTACACAGCACTACTACTACTACTACTACTACTCACTACACAGCACTACTACTACTACTACACAGCACTACAACTACTCACTACACAGCACTACTACTACTACTCACTACACAGCACTACTACTACTACTACTACTGCTAATAATACTACTACCAATACTACTACTACTACTACTACTACTGCTAATAATACTACTACCAATACTACTACTACTACTACTACTGCTAATAATACTACTACCAATACTACTACTACTACTACTACTACTCACTACACAGCACTACTACTACTACTACTACTACTCACTACACAGCACTACTGCTACTACTACTACTACTCACTACACAGCACTACTACTACTACTCACTACACAGCACTACTACTACTACTCACTACACAGCACTACTACTACTACTACTACTCACTACACAGGACTACTACTACTACTCACTACACAGCACTACTACTACTCCTCACATCACAGCACTACTACTACTACTACTCACTACACAGCACTACTACTACTACTACTCACTACACAGCACTACTACTACTACTCACTACACAGCACTACTACTACTACTCACTACACAGCACTACTACTACTACTACTACTACTCACTACACAGCACTACTACTACTACTCACTACACAGCACTACTACTACTACTCACTACACAGCACTACTACTACTACTCACTACACAGCACTACTACTACTACTACTCACTACACAGCACTACTACTACTACTACTACTCACTACACAGCACTACTACTACTACTCACTACACAGCACTACTACTACTACTACTATTCACTACACAGCACTACTACTACTCACTACACAGCACTACTACTACTACTACTACTCACATCACAGCACTACTACTACTACTCACTACACAGCACTACTACTGCTCACTACACAGCACTATTACTACTACTACTACTACTACTACTACTACTACTCACTACACAGCACTACTACTACTCACTACACAGCACTACTACTACTACTACTCACTACACAGCACTACTACTACTCACTACACAGCACTACTACTACTCACTACACAGCACTACTACTACTCACTACACAGCACTACTACTACTCACTACACAGCACTACTACTACTACTCACTACACAGCACTACTACTACTACTACACACTACACAGCACTACTACTACTACTACTCACTACACAGCACTACTACTACTACTACTCACTACACAGCACTACTACTACTACTACTACTCACTACACAGCACTACTACTACTACTCACTACACAGCACTACTACTACTACTACTATTCACTACACAGCACTACTACTACTCACTACACAGCACTACTACTACTACTACTCACATCACAGCACTACTACTACTACTCACTACACAGCACTACTACTACTACTACTACTACTACTACTACTACTACTACTCACTACACAGCACTACTACTACTACTACTACTCACTACACAGCACTACTACTACTACTCACTACACAGCACTACTACTACTACTACTCACTACACAGCACTACTACTACTACTACTCACTACACAGCACTACTACTACTACTACTCACTACACAGCACTACTACTACTCACTACACAGCACTACTACTACTCACTACACAGCACTACTACTACTACTACTACTACACAGCACTACTACTACTACTCACTACACAGCACTACTACTACTCCTCACTACACAGCACTACTACTCACTACACAGCACTACTACTATTACTCACTACACAGCACTACTACTACTACACAGCACTACAACTACTACTCACTACACAGCACTACTACTACTACACAGCACTACAACTACTACTCACTACACAGCACTACTACTACTACTCACTACACAGCACTACTACTACTACTACTCACTACACAGCACTACTACTACTACTCACTACACAGCACTACTACTACTCACTACACAGCACTACTACTACTACTCAGTACAGCGCACCTACTACTACTCACTACACAGCACTACTACTACTACTCACTACACAGCACTACTACTACTACTACTCACTACACAGCACTACTACTACTACTACTCACTACACAGCACTACTACTACTACTACTACTACTCACTACACAGCACTACTACTACTACTACTACTACACAGCACTACTACTACTACTACTCACTACACAGCACTACTACTACTACTACTACTCACTACACAGCACTACTACTACTACTACTACTCACTACACAGCACTACTACTACTACTCACTACACAGCACTACTACTACTACTACTATTCACTACACAGCACTACTACTACTACTACTACTCACTACACAGCACTACTACTACTACTACTACTACTACTACTCACTACACAGCACTACTACTACTACTACTACTCACTACACAGCACTACTACTACTACTCACTACACAGCACTACTACTACTACTCACTACACAGCACTACTACTACTCACTACACAGCACTACTACTACTCACTACACAGCACTACTACTACTCACTACACAGCACTACTACTACTCACTACACAGCACTACTACTACTACTACTACACAGCACTACTACTACTACTCACTACACAGCACTACTACTACTACTACTCACTACACAGCACTACTACTACTACTACTACTCACTACACAGCACTACTACTACTACTCACTACACAGCACTACTACTACTCACTACACAGCACTACTACTACTACTCAGTACAGCGCACCTACTACTACTCACTACACAGCACTACTACTACTACTCACTACACAGCACTACTACTACTACTACTCACTACACAGCACTACTACTACTACTACTCACTACACAGCACTACTACTACTACTACTACTCACTACACAGCACTACTACTACTACTACTACTACACAGCACTACTACTACTACTACTCACTACACAGCACTACTACTACTACTACTACTCACTACACAGCACTACTACTACTACTACTACTACACAGCACTACTACTACTACTCACTACACAGCACTACTACTACTACTACACAGCACTACTACTACTACTCACTACACAGCACTACTACTACTACTACTACACAGCACTACTACTACTACTCACTACACAGCACTACTACTACTACTACTACTCACTACACAGCACTACTACTACTCACTACACAGCACTACTACTACTACTACTACTACTCACTACACAGCACTACTACTACTACTACTACTCACTACACAGCACTACTACTACTACTACTACTACACAGCACTACTACTACTCCTCACTACACAGCACTACTACTACTACTCACTACACAGCACTACTACTACTCACTACACAGCACTACTACTACTACTCACTACACAGCACTACTACTACTACTACTACACAGCACTACTACTACTCACTACACAGCACTACTACTACTCACTACACAGCACTACTACTACTACTACTCACTACACAGCACTACTACTACTACTCACTACACAGCACTACTACTACTCACTACACAGCACTACTACTACTACTCACTACACAGCACTACTACTACTCACTACACAGCACTACTACTACTACTACTACACAGCACTACTACTACTACTACTACTACTACTACACAGCACTACTACTACTCACTACACAGCACTACTACTACTACTACTACACAGCACTACTACTACTACTACTCACTACACAGCACTACTACTACTACTACTACTACTCACTACACAGCACTACTACTACTACTCACTACACAGCACTACTACTACTACTACTACTACACAGCACTACTACTACTCACTACACAGCACTACTACTACTCACTACACAGCACTACTACTACTACTCACTACACAGCACTACTACTACTACTCACTACACAGCACTACTACTACTACTCACTACACAGCACTACTACTCCTCACTACACAGCACTACTACTACTACTCACTACACAGCACTACTACTCCTCACTACACAGCACTACTACTACTACTCACTACACAGCACTACTACTACTACTCACTACACAGCACTACTACTACTACTACACACTACACAGCACTACTACTACTACACAGCACTACTACTACTACTACTCACTACACAGCACTACTACTACTACTCACTACACAGTACTACTACTACTACTACTACTCACTACACAGCACTACTACTACTACTCCTCACTACACAGCACTACTACTACTCCTCACTACACAGCACTACTACTACTACTCACTACACAGCACTACTACTACTACTACTCACTACACAGCACTACTACTACTACTACTACTACTACTCACTACACAGCACTACTACTCACTACACAGCACTACTACTACTACACAGCACTACACAGCACTACTACTACTACTCACTACACAGCACTACTACTACTCACTACACAGCACTACTACTACTACTCACTACACAGCACTACTACTACTACTACTACTACTCACTACACAGCACTACTACTACTCACTACACAGCACTACTACTACTCACTACACAGCACTACTACTACTACTACTCACTACACAGCACTACTACTACTCACTACACAGCACTACTACTACTACTACTCACTACACAGCACTACTACTACTACTACTACTACTCACTACACAGCACTACTACTACTACTACTCACTACACAGCACTACTACTACTCACTACACAGCACTACTACTACTCACTACACACTACACAGCACTACTACTCCTCACTACACAGCACTACTACTACTACTCACTACACAGCACTACTACTACTACTACTACTCACTACACAGCACTACTACTACTCACTACACACTACACAGCACTACTACTCCTCACTACACAGTACTACTACTACTACTACTCACTACACAGCACTACTACTACTACTACTACTCACTACACAGCACTACTACTACTACTCACTACACAGCACTACTACTACTACTCACTACACAGCACTACTACTACTCACTACACAGCACTACTACTACTACTACTACTACTCACTACACAGCACTACTACTACTACTACTCACTACACAGCACTACTACTACTACTCACTACACAGCACTACTACTACTACTCACTACACAGCACTACTACTACTACTCACTACACAGCACTACTACTACTACTCACTACACAGCACTACTACTACTAATACTACACAGCACTACTACTACTACTACTACTCACTACACAGCACTACTACTACTCCTCACTACACAGCACTACTACTACTACTACTACACAGCACTACTACTACTCACTACACAGCACTACTACTACTACTCACTACACAGCACTACTACTACTCACTACACAGCACTACTACTACTCACTACACAGCACTACTACTACTACTCACTACACAGCACTACTACTACTACTCACTACACAGCACTACTACTACTACTCACTACACAGCACTACTACTACTACTACTACTCACTACACAGCACTACTACTACTCACTACACAGCACTACTACTACTACTACTACTCACTACACAGCACTACTACTACTACTACACAGCACTACTACTACTCACTACACAGCACTACTACTACTACTACTCACTACACAGCACTACTACTACTACTCACTACACAGCACTACTACTACTACTACTCACTACACAGCACTACTACTACTACTACTCACTACACAGCACTACTACTACTACTACTCACTACACAGCACTACTACTACTCACTACACAGCACTACTACTACTCACTACACACTACACAGCACTACTACTCCTCACTACACAGCACTACTACTACTACTCACTACACAGCACTACTACTACTACTACTACTACTCACTACACAGCACTACTACTACTCACTACACACTACACAGCACTACTACTCCTCACTACACAGTACTACTACTACTACTACTCACTACACAGCACTACTACTACTACTACTACTCACTACACAGCACTACTACTACTACTC
Organism: Rhinoderma darwinii; assembly: GCF_050947455.1. Taxonomy (NCBI): domain Eukaryota; kingdom Metazoa; phylum Chordata; class Amphibia; order Anura; family Rhinodermatidae; genus Rhinoderma; species Rhinoderma darwinii. The sequence goes on from NW_027463817.1 coordinate 181,690, forward strand.
ACTACACAGCACTACTACTCACTACACAGCACTACTACTACTACTACTCACTACACAGCACTACTACTACTCACTACACAGCACTACTACTACTACTCACTACACAGCACTACTACTACTCACTACACAGCACTACTACTACTACTCACTACACAGCACTACTACTACTACTCACTACACAGCACTACTACTACTCACTACACAGCACTACTACTACTACTACTACTCACTACACAGCACTACTACTACACACTACACAGCACTACTACTACTACTCACTACACAGCACTACTACTACTACTCACTACACAGCACTACTACTACTCACTACACAGCACTACTACTACTACTACTACTACTACTCACTACACAGCACTACTACTACTACTACTCACTACACAGCACTACTACTACTACTACTACTACTACTCACTACACAGCACTACTACTACTACTCACTACACAGCACTACTACTACTACTACTCACTACACAGCACTACTACTCACTACACAGCACTACTACTACTACTCCTCACTACACAGCACTACTACTACTACTACTACACAGCACTACTACTACTCACTACACAGCACTACTACTACTACTCACTACACAGCACTACTACTACTACTCACTACACAGCACTACTACTACTACTCACTACACAGCACTACTACTACTACTCACTACACAGCACTACTACTACTACTCACTACACAGCACTACTACTACTAATACTACACAGCACTACTACTACTACTACTACTCACTACACAGCACTACTACTACTCCTCACTACACAGCACTACTACTACTACTACTACACAGCACTACTACTACTCACTACACAGCACTACTACTACTACTCACTACACAGCACTACTACTACTACTCACTACACAGCACTACTACTACTACTACTCACTACACAGCACTACTACTACTCACTACACAGCACTACTACTACTCACTACACACTACACAGCACTACTACTCCTCACTACACAGCACTACTACTACTACTACTCACTACACAGCACTACTACTACTACTCACTACACAGCACTACTACTACTACTCACTACACAGCACTACTACTACTACTACTACTACACAGCACTACTACTACTACACAGCACTACTACTACACAGCACTACTACTACTACTACTACTCACTACACAGCACTACTACTACTACTCACTACACAGCACTACTACTACTACTCACTACACAGCACTACTACTACTACTACTCACTACACAGCACTACTACTACTACTACTCACTACACAGCACTACTACTACTACTACTACTACTCACTACACAGCACTACTACTACTACTACTACTCACTACACAGCACTACTACTACTACTACACAGCACTACTACTACTACTACTACTACTCACTACACAGCACTACTACTACTACTACTCACTACACAGCACTACTACTACTACTACTACTCCTCACTACACAGCACTACTACTACTACTCACTACACAGCACTACTACTACTACTCACTACACAGCACTACTACTACTACTACTCACTACACAGCACTATTACTACTACTCACTACACAGCACTACTACTACTACTACTCACTACACAGCACTACTACTACTACTACTACTACTCACTACACAGCACTACTACTACTACTACTCACTACACAGCACTACTACTACTACTACTACTCACTACACAGCACTACTACTACTACTCACTACACAGCACTACTACTACTACTCACTACACAGCACTACTACTACTACTACTCACTACACAGCACTACTACTACACAGCACTACTACTACTACTACTACTAATAATAGTAATAATACTAATAATAATATAATACTACTACTAATAATAATAATAATACTTCTACTACTACTACTTATACTAAAACACCGAAAAAGGCCATACTTACAAATGGACACAGCCAGGTCAGAAACGCTGATGGAGGAGAGTGAGCAGGTGCTTTAAATAATAATAGCCACTCCCACTGGTCTTGAGGGGAGTGGCGTGTGGTGCATGGGATGTGTAGTAAGAAAAGAATAGTGTATGTGCAAGTGTAATACTATAAGTGAACTATAGGGGGCAGTAATGAGTGAAGTGCCTCAATAGAAATAAATGAATAATGGGATACAAGTGTGTGAAACATGGAGGGATAGTGTGTACGTCATGAGGCGCAACGTGTATAGCCAGGTAGAAGCCTATTTGTGCCGCCTTGATAATTCATAGAGCGGGCTACCCTGCTTGCTATGCCAAACAACAACACACCATGCGCTCCCAGCATCAAAGACCCGGCTGTGTCCAAGAGAAGCGAATATAAGTAATAATGAAAAATACCTGGGGTGTTAGTGATCATTTTGTTTTCAATAGTTTTTTATTAAACAGTTTTTTGTAATATAATAATAACACAGACTCGCAGAGTCTCAGCTTTTGCATTTCAGTAATACGATTAAACAAAGTATTAGACCAACATGGTCTCCAATAAATCTCACATTATATATCTGTCATGATGTCAACACTCCTGCCAAATATATAGTATATAAATGTCTACATTGCTAACATAGGTAACTATCCTTGACATCACATTACTTTATAGAGTACCTTAACATGGCCTCTATGGAAGAAATATAAGAGAGAGAAAAAAAAACCACACACAATAACCAAAAGAAGGAGAGGGAGGGGGGGAAGGAAAGGTGTAGGGTAGAAGGGTTTCATAACCATCTCTATGTATTCACGAAAGTGTGCGATTCCTCCATGGGTCCCAAATTTGTCTAATGTACCAGCCAGCAGATGTGTTAGGCGGTCATTAACCATTATCCATGAGATCTTAGCGATCAACATATCCATAGACAACGTGGGTGTTCGCCAGGCCCTAGCAATAGTTATTTTAGCTGCCAGGAACACATATCGGAGAAATTTACGTGCGGGGGCCCTAACCTCCGGTATAGGACCACATAGCAGTGCCGTAATCACATCCTTGTGGGGTTTGACTTGGATCACTGTGTTAATAAGCTGGTATACCTGGTTCCAAAAGGCGGCAACCATTGGACACTCCCATAGAATATGCATTAGCGTGCCCTCCGCGCCACATTGTCTAAAGCAGTGAATATCCACCGATGGGTTAAATCGAGCTATACGAGTGGGGACCATATACCATCTCATTAATACTTTATAACCCGCTTCCACCAAGGATGTATTGATAGATAGTTTTGAGGTCGTACATGCCATCTCCCGCCACTGCTCCAATTCCAATCCCGTACCTAAATCGTGTTCCCATCGTGTCATGTAAGGGAGTTTACCTTCCCGAGTAACCAGATCGGAATATATCGTGGATATTTTACGTCGTAGGCCAGAGAGCCAGCACAGCCGTTCAAAAGTGGTCAATGTACTGATGTCCCCCCGCCTGGATTTCCAGTCCAACAAGAAATGGTGTATCTGGATGTATCTAAAATGCTCCGATGGGGGCATCGAGTGTGAGTCCTTAAAGTAATCCAAAGTTCTAATGTCCCCCCCTATAAAGTAGTCCTTAATCCTGTAAAACCCCTTATTGAGCCACCACCGGAATTCCATTCTACGCAGACCCGGAGGAAAGGCAGAATTACCCGTGATAGTCATAAGCGGATTATGGGGTGATTTAATATGAAATCTCTTTCTAAGCGAGTCCCACAGCTGTAACATCTGAGAAAGCACAGGGGAGAGAACCGGAGGCCTGTCCGAGGACTCCATCCACAGTAGCGTTTCCAGCGGGAAACTGGTACATGCGGCCGTCTCAATTTGCGTCCACTGGGGGCAGTGCGGCCTCACATAAATATCTGTAAACTGCGCCAGATGTGCTGCATGGTAGTAATGTTGGATATTGGGAACCCCCAGACCCCCCGCAGTTTTAGGGGTAAATAATGTTTGTCTCTGTATTCTCGGTCTTTTAGAACCCCAAATAAACGACATAATGAGCCCTTGGATTTGTCTAAGCGCCTTCTGAGGGACCACGATAGGGAGCGTGCGAAAAAAATAGAGCAATCTGGGCAAAATCGTAATTTTGATGGAGGCAATGCGGCCAAACCATGAAAGATTAAGAGGGGACCATCTAGTGAGGTCTGTAGCTATTTGTTGAAAAAGTGGAGGGAAGTTGTCCCTGTAGAGGGACTCTATGGTGGGCGTCAATTTGATACCTAAATACGTCAATCTACGTGCATCCCAATGAAAATCAAAGTTAAGTTTTAGGAGCTTCACTACCCCTATTGGCAATGTAAGATTCATTGCCACCGACTTGGAGTGATTGACCTTAAGCCCAGACAGCTTGCCAAACTGATCAAGAATATGAAAGAGATTCGGCAATGATGTGAGAGGTGTCGATATGAAAAGCAGAATGTCATCCGCAAACAAGGCACATTTATGTTCTACTCCCCCCACCTTCACCCCCCTAATGTCGGGAGAATCTCGTATGAGATTGGCCAGCGGCTCAATAGCCAGCGCAAACAGGGAAGGCGATAGCGGGCACCCCTGTCGCGTTCCTCTGCATATTGGAAAAGCTCCCGACATAAATCCCCTAGAATTTATTTTTGCTGTAGGAAGACAATATAAGATCTTAAGAATAGACAAAAAGCCGGAACCAAAGCCCATCCTTCCAAGGACATAAAACAAATAGTCCCAGGATAGCGAGTCAAAGGCTTTCTGGAGGTCAAGGCTTAATAACATACTTTGATGTCCGGAAGTGCCATCCCACCCCGAGCGGACTGCTGAGATAATATCCACAGCCCGTCTCGTCTGGTCCTCCGCCTGGCGGAGGGGTATAAATCCCGCCTGGTCCTTATGTATATATGTGGCGAGGAAGGAATTCAATCTAACCGCCAGAATTTTTGTCATAATCTTAAGATCCACATCGAGAAGGGATATCGGGCGGTAGTTAGCCTGATCTGTATGATCCTTATGAGGTTTGGGAATGAGATGTATGTAAGCTAAATTCGAAAAAGGAGGCAAATTATTACCCTCCCGATAAGCATTGAACAGTTCAACCATGTGCGGGGCCAAGACCTCCCTAAAGTGTTTGTAATAACCTGAGGAAAACCCATCTGGCCCCGGGGCTTTGTGAGCCTTCAGATTTTTAATAACATCCAATACCTCCTCCAATCTAAATTCAGCATCCAGTGTTTCTCTATCCCCTTGGGAAAGTTTAGTAGGGAATGTTTTTTCCAGCAAGACCCTAGCCTTATTTTTATCAAACTGAGGTGGAGCTGAGTACAACGCTGAATAAAAATCCTGAAAGGCCTTTACAACTTTTGTGGGATTCTGTGATAAAGATCCATCCGCCAATCGCAGTTTCGGTGGTGTTGAGGTGTTAAATCGGGGCGTGAGGCGTCTAGAGAGTAATGTTCCAGGTTTATCCCCTTGTGAAAAAAACTTATGTTGTGACCAACGCAGACTTTTTTCCGCCCAACTTGTCAGACATAAATGTAATTCAAAAAACCAAAAGAATACCAACACACAGAATATGATAATAATAATAGTGCTTGAAGCATCAACATTTACACTGTAAAGCACTGTTGCTGGTTATGTGAGCGGCACGTTATCATATCCTAAGTATTGACCAAGATACACTTGGTGCGTCGATCAAAAGATTTAGCATGAGAAACTGACAAAGAAAAAATGGTCGACTTGAAGCACGTGAAATACAAAAAATATATATACAATTTTTATTGAATAGAGACATGGGACAAGTAAAAAGATGGAATAAGGATAAGTCACACAATAAAAAAGGACGTCACATCAATCATGAACCAGATGTGCTAATTTGGTCAACATGTTGGAAACAATAAGCAAGGTATTATGGCAGCAAATAGATAAATAGCAGCATACCTGGCTGAAACACATATATGCATATATTTCGTACAGTGGTGGCGATTTAAGTAAAAAAGAGAATGTATAAACAACGCCAACAGGATACAATAGAGCAGTGTTTAGGTGTGCAAAAGCTGGTTTTGAAGTGTAATCAAAGAGTTATAAGCAAAGTTTTGTGCAAGCTGCTGAAGATGGCAAGTATTTGTTCAACATACCAGTAGACATTGTGATGCAAAGATGGGACGTCTACACCCGACGCGCGTTTCGGCACCTGCCTTCGTCCGGGGAAATATATGCATATATGTGTTTCAGCCAGGTATGCTGCTATTTATCTATTTGCTGCCATAATACCTTGCTTATTGTTTCCAACATGTTGACCAAATTAGCACATCTGGTTCATGATTGATGTGACGTCCTTTTTTATTGTGTGACTTATCCTTATTCCATCTTTTTACTTGTCCCATGTCTCTATTCAATAAAAATTGTATATATATTTTTTGTATTTCACGTGCTTCAAGTCGACCATTTTTTCTTTGTCAGTTTCTCATGATAAATGTAATTCTGTTCTAGCTTCCGCTAATTTTGCTTTAATATCTGCCGAAGGGTCTGTTTTAAATTGCTTGGACAGATCCGCAAACTTCCTCTCCTTTAACGCCAGAACCTCCTTCAACCGTTTCTTATTACGCGAGGCTATCTGGATGAATTTCCCCCTAATCACTGCTTTGTGAGCCGCCCAATTGGACATAATTGAGGTGTCTGGTGCCTTATTAAGTAGGAAATATGTGTCCAATTCCCTTTGGATTTCTTTAACTATCTCCTGATCCGATAGTAGTGACTCATTCAATCTCCAAGAGGAGATGGGAGGTCTCCCACATAAATCTGACAGCCGAACCACAATCGGGTCATGATCAGACCAGGGTGTAGCCAAAATCCTAGCATCCGTGACCTTAGGGAGTAAGCTAGTTCACAACATAACATGATCAATACGGGTGTGAATATTATGGGCTGAGGAGAAATAAGTATAATCCCTTGCTGTGGGGTTAAAATCCCGCCAGACATCTATGACATCCACCGAATGGAAGAAACGTGCTACTTGTATGCTGGTTGACGTAGGAGGAATAAGTCGCACCCTGAATGCGTGGGATTTATCCATGGACGCGTCCAAGGCGATATTAGAATCCCCACCCATAATTATCGGGCCCTCTATCGATGAATGGAGCTTGCGCCACATGCCTTGGAAGAACGCCGGTTGATTGGAGTTCGGGGCATAGTAGTTAATAAAGGTTATTGGAGATTCGTGTAACAGACCCGAGACCAGGATGTACCTGCCATCCGGGTCAGAGATCGTGTTGTGAGGTGTAAACGGGACCGACCGAGACAACCATATGCCCACTCCCCTGTGCTTAGTAGAGGCACTAGCCAAAAATTTTTGTGAGTAATGTCTATGAAAGTACGATGGAGCAGAGGAGGTAGAAAAATGCGTTTCCTGTAAAAATAGTATATCAACATGAGAGGATTTATAATACAAGAAAGCTTTTCGACGCTTGATCGGGGAATTAAGGCCCTGCACATTATGTGTGAGTAAGCTAAAGGTTTTAGCAGATTCCATGGCCGCCATCATAGAGCAGGAGGTAGAACCATGTGCGTATTAGGATCCCGCCATAGAGACAAAGGTCAGAAATAGGAAAGAAAGGGAAGGGAGTAAAAGACAGAACAAAAATAAGACATACACAAGGTATCAATAGTACCGAACATAGTCTACCGACTAGGCAGTCAAGAAAAGACTGCGAAAAGGGGGGCAGCAGACCGTCGTGAAGGCACAGCATTTCCGAAAATATATACCCAGACATTCAACCCCTTAACCTATATCATCCCTGAGCGTAATAGGCATTCACATGTTAAATATAAGGTAAAGCAAACTTCACATTTTTAAACGAACATATCTGTAGCCGGGATACCAACTCACTGCGACCTTGACACATCAAGAACCTTCCTCGCCTTTTTCGGGCCAGCTTATAAACAAACTTTCATTACTATAAGTGGGAATCCAAAGAAACAAAAGAAAATCCCCTCATCCACCCCAACGTATGGATCCCCGGTTCCCAGTCCGCTGAGAACTGCAACTGGCGGTATCCGGCTGAAACTCAGCATCAGTGTTGTTTGAAGACATCTCCGGCCGATATGAAGAATAAAGAAAAATAAACTATCTGCTTCTATAATCGACCTCCTTTCCGTCATGGAGGATTCAATTGTTGCCGACGAGAGTCCACCCTCTGTTCCCGAGGTGCCTCTGGACGGCCTCCTTGGGTGCGCCATATTGGTGACAACGGGGGATCCTGTATGGGGAGTCGGGAGGAGCTAGACTTATCCTGGGATGGTAGAATATGTAAGTCCCTCAGAAGATCTTCCCCTTCCTGTAGCGTAGAGAAGCCATATTGCCTATTATTGCGCATGAAAAGGAGACGAAATGGGAATGCCCACCGGTATGGGATAGCATGGTGTTTGAGGGTCTGCAGGATAGGACGAAGCATCCGCCTTTTTTGAATGGTTTGGGGAGCCAGATCAGCAAATATCTGCACCGCTGTATTATAAATGGTGATCACCGGGAGCTTCCTAGCTCTTTCCATCACTTTCTCCTTAATCGAATAATAGTGGATTTTCACTATAATATCTCTGGGAAGTCCATCCCTCCTCATGGCCGTCAATGCTCTATGGGCCCGGTCAATTTCCATATGTGATTCCGATATATCAGGTATCAAGGTAGTGAGTAGCATACGAACCACCCCCGGTACCTCCGTCTGAGATTCCGGGACCCCTCTGATCCTGAAATTATAGCGTCGGGATCTGTTTTCCAGGTCCTCAATTTTGGTGTTCGCCTCCTCCAATTGCTCCTGCAGGTCCTCCATAAATCTGGTATTCTGGTTAACTCTTGCAGTTATGGATGTCATTTTGGTTTCAATAGCCTGCATATGAGCCCCCACTTTATGTAAATCTTGGTGTACAGCGGCGATCTTAGAGCTTATTTCCCCCATCTGAGCTTGCATAGCTCTCGATATGCAGGAAAAGATGGCGTCCTCTGTCAATCCGGAAGTAATGGCCGGCGGCATGGGCGAGTGCTGTGGCACGTGAACGGGCGCTGGCTGCAGCAGTCCCAGGTCTGGGATCGGGCCCTCTGCTTGTAAATCCTCCTGTGCCTGCGATGGTGATGCACTGCCATGCTCCCGCAGGAGCACAGGATAGTCCTGTGATAACACCGATGTGCTGGGCTGTATCTGTGTCTCCTGCTGCTGCTGCAGCAGGCCTTGCTCCGCCATGTTCGGCGCCGCCATCAGCATGTCTGCCACGGACCTCTGAGCCTGGGTTTGCTTACCCCGTCTGCCGCTCCCTCTAGCCAGACTTGATCCCCAGACTTGCGAGTCCCTAACTCCTTAACTGGAACTGAATGTTCCTGATGCACAGACAAAACAGATAAAAACAAGGGGACATATACAAAAACACCGAAAAAGGCCATACTTGCAAATGGACACAGCCAGGTCAGAAACGCTGATGGAGGAGAGTGAGCAGGTGCTTAAATAATAATAGCCACTCCCACTGGTCTTGAGGGGAGTGGCGTGTGGTGCATGGGATGTGTAGTAAGAAAAGAATAGTGTATGTGCAAGTGTAATACTATAAGTGAAATATAGGGGGCAGTAATGAGTGAAGTGCCTCAATAGAAATAAATTAATAATGGGGTGTAAGTGTGTGAAACATGGAGGGATAGTGTGTACGTCATGAGGCGCAACGTGTATAGCCAGGTAGAAGCCTATTTGTGACGCCTTGATAATTCATAAAGCGGGCTACCCTGCTTGCTAAGCCAAACAACAACACACCATGCGCTCCCAGCATCAAAGACCCGGCTGTGTCCAAGAGAATCCAGTGATAATAATGGCATACCCACACGTGGCGGATTTCCTCCGCAACTGTCCGCATCAATGCCGCACAGAATCTACGTTGCAGATTCTGTGGCGGATGTGCCCAAAATGTGCAGTAAATTGATGCGGACTAGCTGCTGCGGACTGCGGGAAAAGTGCTTCCCTTCTCCCTATCAGTGCAGGATAGAGAGAAGGGACAGCACTTTCCCTAGTGAAAGTAAAAGAATTTCATACTTACCGCCCGTTGTCTTGGTGACGCGTCCCTCTCTTCACATCCAGCCCGACCTCCCTGGATGACGCGGCAGTGCATGTGACCGCTGCAGCCTGTTATTAGCCTGTGATTGGCTGCAGCCGTCACTTAGACTGAAACGTCATCCTGGGAGGCCGGACTGGAGACAGACGCAGGGAGTTCTCGGTAAGTATGAACTTCTATTTTTTTACAGATACATGTATATTGAGATCGGTAGTCACTGTCCCGGGTGCAGAAACAGTTACTGCCGATCGCTTAACTCTTTCAGCACCCTGGACAGTGACTATTTACTGACGTCTCCTAGCAACGCTCCCGTCATTACGGGAGCCCCATTGACTTCCTCAGTCTGGCTGTAGACCTAGAAATACATAGGTCCAGCCAGAATGAAGAAATGTCATGTCAAAAAAGCAAGACGCATCCGCAGCACACATGACATGTGCATGACAGCTGCGGACTTCATTGCGGAAATTAGAATCTCCATTGAAGTCAATGGAGAAATTCCGCCATGAGTCCGCAACCAGTCCGCCACAACTCCGCAACATCCATTGTATGCTGCGGACACCAAATTCCGCACCGCAGCCTATGCTCCGCAGCGGAATTTTCAGCCTCGTCTAAACGAACACTGCTAAATTAAAGTGGAAGTCAATGGAGAAACGGCTCCGCTGCGGATTAACGCTGCGGAGTGTCCGCAGCGGAATTCAAGAGCAATTCCGCCACGTGTGGCTTTGCCCTAATATGTCTGATAATAATACAGTGATAATAATACAGTGATAATAATATGTGTGATAATAATCCAGTGATAATAATAAATCTGATAATAATCCAGTGATAATAATCCAGTGATAATAATACAGTGATAATAATACAGTGATAATAATATGTGTGATAATAATCCAGTGATAATAATAAATCTGATAATAATCCAGTGATAATAATCCAGTGATAATAATACAGTGATAATAATACAGTGATAATAATATGTGTGATAATAATCCAGTGATAATAATATGTCTGATAATAATATGTCTGATAATAATACAGTGATAATAATACAGTGATAATAATACAGTGATAATAATATGTGTGATAATAATCCAGTGATAATAATATGTCTGATAATAATATGTGTGATAATAATCCAGTGATAATAACCCAGTGATAATAATATAGTGATAATAATATGTCTGATAATAATACAGTGATAATAATATGTCTGATAATAATATGTGTGATAATAATCCAGTGATAATAATACAGTGATAATAATATGTCTGATAATAATACAGTGATAATTATATGTCTGATAATAATACAGTGATAATAATATGTCTGATAACAATACAGTGATAATAATACAGTGATAATAATACAGTGATAATAATATGTCTGATAATAATACAGTGATAATTATATGTCTGATAACAATACAGTGATAATAATACAGTGATAATAATACAGTGATAATAATACAGTGATAATAATATGTCTGATAATAATACAGTGATAATAATACAGTGATAATAATACAGTGATAATAATACAGTGATAATAATATGTCTGATAATAATACAGTGATAATAATACAGTGATAATAATACAGTGATAATTATATGTGTGATAATAATACAGTGATAATAATATGTCTGATAATAATACAGTGATAATAATATAGTGATAATAATATGTCTGATAATAATATGTCTGATAATAATCCAGTGATAATAATACAGTGATAATTATATGTCTGATAATAATACAGTGATAATAATACAGTGATAATAATACAGTGATAATAATATAGTGATAATAATACAGTGATAATAATATGTCTGATAATAATCCAGTGATAATAATACAGTGATAATAATATAGTGATAATAATATGTCTGATAATAATACAGTGATAATAATACAGTGATAATAATACAGTGATAATAATACAGTGATAATAATATGTGTGATAATAATACAGTGATAATAATATGTGTGATAATAATACAGTGATAATAATACAGTGATAATAATATAGTGATAATAATACAGTGATAATAATATGTGTGATAATAATATGTCTGATAATAATATGTCTGATAATAATACAGTGATAATAATACAGTGATAATAATATGTGTGATAATAATACAGTGATAATAATATGTGTGATAATAATACAGTGATAATAATATAGTGATAATAATACAGTGATAATAATCCAGTGATAATAATACAGTGATAATAATACAGTGATAATAATATAGTGATAATAATATGTCTGATAATAATACAGTGATAATAATATGTCTGATAATAATACAGTGATAATAATACAGTGATAATAATACAGTGATAATAATACAGTGATAATAATATGTGTGATAATAATACAGTGATAATAATATGTCTGATAATAATACAGTGATAATAATACAGTGATAATAATATGTCTGATAATAATATGTCTGATAATAATCCAGTGATAATAATACAGTGATAATAATATAGTGATAATAATATGTCTGATAATAATATGTGTGATAATAATACAGTGATAATAATATAGTGATAATAATACAGTGATAATAATATGTGTGATAATAATATGTGTGATAATACAGTGATAATAATATAGTGATAATAATACAGTGATAATAATATGTGTGATAATAATATGTGTGATAATACAGTGATAATAATATAGTGATAATAATACAGTGATAATAATACAGTGATAATAATATAGTGATAATAATACAGTGATAATAATATAGTGATAATAATACAGTGATAATAATACAGTGATAATAATATGTGTGATAATAATCCAGTGATAATAATATGTCTGATAATAATCCAGTGATAATAATATGTCTGATAATAATCCAGTGATAATAATCCAGTGATAATAATACAGTGATAATAATATGTCTGATAATAATACAGTGATAATATGTGTGATAATAATACAGTGATAATAATATGTCTGATAATAATATGTGTGATAATAATCCAGTGATAATAATATAGTGATAATAATACAGTGATAATAATACAGTGATAATAATATGTGTGATAATAATCCAGTGATAATAATATGTCTGATAATAATCCAGTGATAATAATATGTCTGATAATAATCCAGTGATAATAATCCAGTGATAATAATACAGTGATAATAATACAGTGATAATAATACAGTGATAATAATATAGTGATAATAATATGTGTGATAATAATATAGTGATAATAATATGTCTGATAATAATATAGTGATAATAATCCAGTGATAATAATATGTCTGATAATAATCCAGTGATAATAATATAGTGATAATAATACAGTGATAATAATACAGTGATAATAATACAGTGATAATAATATAGTGATAATAATATGTGTGATAATAATATAGTGATAATAATATGTCTGATAATAATATAGTGATAATAATACAGTGATAATAATATGTCTGATAATAATACAGTGATAATAATACAGTGATAATAATACAGTGATAATAATACAGTGATAATAATATGTCTGATAATAATACAGTGATAATAATATGTGTGATAATTATATGTCTGATAATAATCCAGTGATAATAATACAGTGATAATAATACAGTGATAATAATACAGTGATAATAATATAGTGATAATAATATAGTGATAATAATATGTCTGATAATAATATGTCTGATAATAATACAGTGATAATAATACAGTGATAATAATATGTCTGATAATAATACAGTGATAATAATACAGTGATAATAATACAGTGATAATAATACAGTGATAATAATACAGTGATAATTATATGTCTGATAATAATACAGTGATAATAATATAGTGATAATAATATAGTGATAATAATACAGTGATAATAATATGTCTGATAATAATATGTCTGATAATAATCCAGTGATAATAATATGTCTGATAATAATATGTGTGATAATAATACAGTGATAATAATACAGTGATAATAATACAGTGATAATAATACAGTGATAATAATATAGTGATAATAATACAGTGATAATAATATGTCTGATAATAATATGTCTGATAATAATCCAGTGATAATAATACAGTGATAATAATACAGTGATAATAATACAGTGATAATAATATGTCTGATAATAATACAGTGATAATAATATGTGTGATAATAATACAGTGATAATAATACAGTGATAATAATACAGTGATAATAATATAGTGATAATAATACAGTGATAATAATATGTCTGATAATAATACAGTGATAATAATATGTGTGATAATAATATGTGTGATAATAATACAGTGATAATAATACAGTGATAATAATACAGTGATAATAATATGTCTGATAATAATACAGTGATAATAATACAGTGATAATAATACAGTGATAATAATACAGTGATAATAATATGTGTGATAATAATACAGTGATAATAATACAGTGATAATAATATAGTGATAATAATACAGTGATAATAATATGTCTGATAATAATCCAGTGATAATAATACAGTGATAATAATACAGTGATAATAATATGTCTGATAATATGTGTGATAATAATACAGTGATAATAATATGTCTGATAATAATATGTCTGATAATAATCCAGTGATAATAATATGTCTGATAATAATACAGTGATAATAATACAGTGATAATAATACAGTGATAATAATATGTCTGATAATAATATGTCTGATAATAATACAGTGATAATAATATGTGTGATAATAATATGTGTGATAATAATACAGTGAGGGCGGGTTCACACATGGCGGAATTGCACTTAAATTCCGCTGCGGACACTCCGCAGCGTTAATCCGCAGCGGAGCCGTTTCTACATTGACTTTCACTTTAATTTCGCAGCGTTCGTTTACACGATGCGTACAATTCCGCTGCGGAGCATAGGCTGCGGAGCGGAATGTGGTGTCCGCAGCATGCTCTGTCTGTTGCGGAGCAGTGGCGGACTCATGGCGGAATTTCTCCATTGACTTCAATGGAGATTCAAAGTTCCGCAATGAAGTCCGCAGCTGTCATGCACATGTTATGTGTGCTGCGGATGCGTCTTGCTTTTTTTACTTGACATTTCTTCATTCTGGCTGGACCTATGTATTTCTAGGTCTACAGCCAGACTGAGGAAGTCAATGGGGCTCCCGTAATGACGGGAGCGTTGCTAGGAGACGTCTGTAAATAGTCACTGTCCAGGGTGCTGAAAGAGTTAAGCGATCGGCAGTAACTGTTTCTGCACCCGGGACAGTGACTACCGATCTCAATATACATGTATCTGTAAAAAAACATATAAGTTCATACTTACCGAGAACTCCCTGTTTCTGTCTCCAGTCCGGCCTCCCAGGATGACGTTTCAGAGTAAGTGACGGCTGCAGCCAATCACAGGCCAAGCACAGGCTGCAGCGGTCACATGGACTGGCGCGTCATCCAGGGAGGTCGGGCTGGATGCCGAAGGAGGGACGCGTCATAAAGACAACGGGCGGTAAGTATGAATTTCTTTTACTTTCACTAGGGAAAGTGCTGTCCCTTCTCTCTATCCTGCACTGATAGGGAGAAGGGAAGCACTTTTCCCGCAGTCCGCAGCAGCTAGTCCGCATCAATTTTCTGCACATTTTGTGCAGATCCGCAGCCGTAATCCGCAACCCGGATTAGGTGCGGCATTGATGCGGACAGTTGCGGAGGAATTCCGCCATGTGTGGTCATGCCCTGATAATAATACAGTGATAATAATCCAGTGATAATAATATAGTGATAATAATACAGTGATAATAATATGTCTGATAATAATATGTCTGATAATAATACAGTGATAATAATCCAGTGATAATAATATAGTGATAATAATACAGTGATAATAATATGTGTGATAATAATACAGTGATAATAATACAGTGATAATAATACAGTGATAATAATACAGTGATAATAATATAGTGATAATAATACAGTGATAATAATATGTGTGATAATAATACAGTGATAATAATACAGTGATAATAATCCAGTGATAATAATACAGTGATAATAATACAGTGATAATAATACAGTGATAATAATATGTCTGATAATAATACAGTGATAATAATATGTGTGATAATAATATGTGTGATAATAATACAGTGATAATAATACAGTGATAATAATATGTCTGATAATAATACAGTGAGGGCACGGCCAGACGTGGCGGAATTCCTCCGCAACTGTCCGCATCAATGCCGCACAGAATCTGCGTCGCAGATTCTGCTGCGGATCTGCACAAAATGTGCAGTACATTGATGCGGACTAGCTGCTGCGGACTGCAGGAAAAGTACTTCCCTTCTCCCTATCAGTGCAGGATAGAGAGAAGGGACAGCACTTTCCCTAGGGAAAGTAAAAGAATTTCATACTTACCGCCCGTTGTCTTGGTGACGCGTCCCTCTTTCGGCATCCAGCCCGACCTCCCTGGATGACGCACCAGTCCATGTGACCGCTGCAGCCTGTGCTTGGCCTGTGATTGGCTGCAGCCGTCACTTAGACTGAAACGTCATCCTGGGAGGCCGGACTGGAGACAGACGCAGGGAGTTCTCGGTAAGTATGAACTTATATATTTTTTTACAGATACATGTATATTGGGATCGGTAGTCACTGTCCCGGGTGCAGAAACAGTTACTGCCGATCGCGTAACTCTTTCAGCACCCTGGACAGTGACTATTTACAGACGTCTCCTAGCAACGCTCCCGTCATTACGGGAGCCCCATTGACTTCCTCAGTCTGGCTGTAGACCTAGAAATACATAGGTCCAGCCAGAATGAAGAAATGTCATGGTAGTAAAAACAATACGCTCCGCAGCACACATAAGATCTGCGGACTTCATTGCGGAATTTTGACTCTCCATTGAAGTCAATGGAGAAATTCCGCCATGAGTCCGCCACTGCTCCGCAACAGACAGAGCATGCTGCGGACACCAAATTCCGCTCCGCAGCCTATGCTCCGCAGCGGAATTTTACCCCTCGTCTAAACGAACACTGCTAAATTAAAGTGTAAGTCAATGGACAAACGGCACCGCTGCGGATTAACGCTGCGGAGTGTCCGCAGCGGAATTTCAGTGAAATTCCGCAACGTGTGAACATGCCCTGATAATAATATGTCTGATAATAATATGTGTGATAATAATACAGTGATAATAATATGTCTGATAATTATATGTCTGATAATAATACAGTGATAATAATACAGTGATAATAACCCAGTGATAATAATCCAGTGATAATAATACAGTGATAATAATATAGTGATAATAATACAGTGATAATAATACAGTGATAATAATACAGTGATAATAATACAGTGATAATAATATAGTGATAATAATACAGTGATAATAATATGTCTGATAATAATACAGTTTAATAATATGTCTGATAATAATACAGTGATAATAATATAGTGATAATAATACAGTGATAATAATACAGTGATAATAATATAGTGATAATAATACAGTGATAATAATACAGTGATAATAATCCAGTGATAATAATACAGTGATAATAATACAGTGATAATAATATGTGTGATAATAATACAGTGATAATAATACAGTGATAATAATACAGTGATAATAATATGTCTGATAATAATACAGTGATAATAATATGTCTGATAATAATACAGTGATAATAATACAGTGATAATAATACAGTGATAATAATACAGTGATAATAATATGTGTGATAATAATACAGTGATAATTATATGTCTGATAATAATACAGTGATAATTATATGTCTGATAATAATACCGTGATAATAATATGTCTGATAATAATACAGTGATAATAATATGTCTGATAATAATACAGTGATAATAATACAGTGATAATAATATGTCTGATAATAATATAGTGATAATAATACAGTGATAATAATACAGTGATAATAATATAGTGATAATAATCCAGTGATAATAATATGTCTGATAATAATACAGTGATAATAATATGTGTGATAATAATACAGTGATAATTATATGTCTGATAATAATACAGTGATAATAATACAGTGATAATTATATGTCTGATAATAATCCAGTGATAATAATATGTCTGATAATAATACAGTGATAATAATATGTCTGATAATAATACAGTGATAATAATACAGTGATAATAATATGTGTGATAATAATATAGTGATAATAATACAGTGATAATAATACAGTGATAATAATACAGTGATAATAATACAGTGATAATAATATGTGTGATAATAATACAGTGATAATTATATGTCTGATAATAATACAGTGATAATTATATGTCTGATAATAATATGTCTGATAATAATACATGATAATAATACAGTGATAATAATATGTGTGATGATAATACAGTGATAATAATATAGTGATAATAATACAGTGATAATAATCCAGTGATAATAATACAGTGATAATAATATGTCTGATAATAATATGTCTGATAATAATACAGTGATAATAATACAGTGATAATAATATGTCTGATAATAATATGTGTGATAATAATCCAGTGATAATAATACAGTGATAATAATACAGTGATAATAATATGTGTGATAATAATACAGTGATAATAATACAGTGATAATAATATAGTGATAATAATATAGTGATAATAATACAGTGATAATAATATAGTGATAATAATACAGTGATAATAATACAGTGATAATAATATAGTGATAATAATACAGTGATAATAATACAGTGATAATAATATGTCTGATAATAATACAGTGATAATAATATGTGTGATAATAATATAGTGATAATAATATGTCTGATAATAATCCAGTGATAATAATATGTCTGATAATAATCCAGTGATAATAATACAGTGATAATAATACAGTGATAATAATATAGTGATAATAATACAGTGATAATAATATGTCTGATAATAATACAGTGATAATAATATGTCTGATAATAATACAGTGATAATTATATGTCTGATAATAATACAGTGATAATAATATGTGTGATAATTATATGTCTGATAATAATACAGTGATAATTATATGTCTGATAATAATACAGTGATAATAATATGTCTGATAATAATACAGTGATAATAATATGTCTGATAATAATCCAGTGATAATTATATGTCTGATAATAATACAGTGATAATAATATGTCTGATAATAATCCAGTGATAATAATACAGTGATAATAATCCAGTGATAATAATCCAGTGATAATAATATGTCTGATAATAATACAGTGATAATAATATGTCTGATAATAATCCAGTGATAATAATACAGTGATAATAATATGTCTGATAATAATATGTCTGATAATAATCCAGTGATAATAATCCAGTGATAATAATATAGTGATAATAATATGTCTGATAATAATACAGTGATAATAATATGTCTGATAATAATATGTCTGATAATAATCCAGTGATAATAATACAGTGATAATAATATAGTGCTAATAATATAGTGATAATAATACAGTGATAATTATATGTCTGATAATAATACAGTGATAATAATATAGTGATAATAATATAGTGCTAATAATATAGAGATAATAATACAGTGATAATAATATAGTGCTAATAATATAGTGATAATAATACAGTGATAATTATATGTCTGATAATAATACAGTGATAATAATATAGTGATAATAATATAGTGCTAATAATATAGTGATAATAATACAGTGATAATAATATAGTGATAATAATACAGTGATAATTATATGTGTGATAATAATACAGTGATAATAATATAGTGATAATAATATAGTGATAATAATCCAGTGATAATAATATAGTGATAATAATATGTGTGATAATAATACAGTGATAATAATATGTCTGATAATAATCCAGTGATAATAATATAGTGATAATAATACAGTGATAATAATACAGTGATAATAATATGTCTGATAATAATACAGTGATAATTATATGTCTGATAATAATCCAGTGATAATAATATGTGTGATAATAATACAGTGATAATTATATGTCTGATAATAATCCAGTGATAATAATATGTCTGATAATAATAGTGATAATAATATGTCTGATAATAATACAGTGATAATAATATGTCTGATAATAATAGTGATAATAATATGTGTGATAATAATCCAGTGATAATAATATGTCTGATAATAATACAGTGATAATAATATGTTTGATAATAATACAGTGATAATAATATGTCTGATAATAATACAGTGATAATAATGTCTGATAATAATCCAGTGATAGTAATACAGTGATAATTATATGTCTGATAATAATACAGTGATAATAATATAGTGATAATAATACAGTGATAATAATCCAGTGATAATAATATAGTGATAATAATACAGTGATAATAATATAGTGATAATAATATAGTGATAATAATATGTCTGATAATAATACAGTGATAATTATATGTCTGATAATAATCCAGTGATAATAATCCAGTGATAATAATATGTGTGATAATAATACAGTGATAATTATATGTCTGATAATAATCCAGTGATAATAATCCAGTGATAATAATATGTGTGATAATAATACAGTGATAATTATATGTCTGATAATAATCCAGTGATAATAATCCAGTGATAATAATATGTGTGATAATAATACAGTGATAATTATATGTCTGATAATAATCCAGTGATAATAATCCAAAGATAATAATCCAGTGATAATAATACAGTGATAATAATATAGTGATAATAATACAGTGATAATTATATGTCTGATAATAATACAGTGATAATAATATGTCTGATAATAATATGTCTGATAATAATCCAGTGATAATAATACAGTGATAATAATATAGTGATAATAATATGTCTGATAATAATACAGTGATAATAATACAGTGATAATAATATAGTGATAATAATACAGTGATAATAATATAGTGATAATAATATGTCTGATAATAATACAGTGATAATAATACAGTGATAATAATATAGTGATAATAATACAGTGATAATAATATAGTGATAATAATATAGTGATAATAATACAGTGATAATAATATAGTGATAATAATATAGTGATAATAATACAGTGATAATAATATGTGTGATAATAATACAGTGATAATAATATGTCTGATAATAATCCAGTGATAATAATATGTGTGATAATAATACAGTGATAATAATACAGTGATAATAATATGTGTGATAATAATACAGTGATAATAATATGTCTGATAATAATACAGTGATAATAATATGTGTGATAATAATACAGTGATAATTATATGTCTGATAATAATCCAGTGATAATAATATGTGTGATAATAATACAGTGATAATAATATGTCTGATAATTATATGTGTGATAATAATACAGCGATAATTATAAGTGTGATAATAATCCAGTGATAATAATCCAGTGATAATAATACAGTGATAATAATACAGCGATAATTATATGTGTGATAATAATCCAATGATAATAATCGAGTGATAATAATCCAGTGATAATAATATGTGTGATAATAATCCAGTGATAATTATATGTGTGATAATAATCCAGTGATAATAATCCAGTGATAATAATATGTGTGATAATAATCCAGTGCTAATAATCCAGTGATAATAATCCAGTGATAATAATATGTGTGATAATAATACAGTGATAATAATACAGTGATGATTATATGTGTGATAATAATCCAGTGATAATAATCCAGTGATAATAATATGTGTGATAATAATCCAGTGATAATTATATGTGTGATAATAATCCAGTGATAATAATCCAGTGATAATAATATGTGTGATAATAATCCAGTGATAATAATCCAGTGATAATAATCCAGTGATAATAATATGTGTGATAATAATCCAGTGATAATTATATGTGTGATAATAATACAGTGATAATAATACAGTGATAATAATATGTGTGATAATAATGTGTGATAATAATATGTCTGATAATAATCCAGTGATAATAACCCAGTGATAATAACCCAGTGATAATAATCCAGTGATAATAATATGAGTGATAATAATACAGTGATAATAATATGTCTGATAATAATCCAGTGATAATAATCCAGTGATAATAATCCAGTGATAATAATATGTCTGATAATAATACAGTGATAATAATCCAGTGATAATAATACAGTGATAATAATATGTGTGATAATAATCCAGTGATAATAATATGTCTGATAATAATACAGTGATAATTATATGTCTGATAATAATACAGTGATAATTATATGTCTGATAATAATTCAGTGATAATAATATGAGTGATAATAATATGTCTGATAATAATACAGTGATAATAATACAGTGATAATAATATAGTGATAATAATACAGTGATAATAATATAGTGATAATAATACAGTGATAATAATACAGTGATAATAATACAGTGATAATAATATGTCTGATAATAATCCAGTGATAATAATCCAGTGATAATAATCCAGTGATAATAATATGTCTGATAATAATACAGTGATAATAATATGTGTGATAATAATCCAGTGATAATAATCCAGTGATAATTATATGTCTGATAATAATCCAGTGATAATAATCCAGTGATAATAATATGTCTGATAATAATACAGTGATAATTATATGTCTGATAATAATCCAGTGATAATAATATGTCTGATAATAATACAGTGATAATAATATGTCTGATAATAATACTGTGATAATAATGTGTGATAATAATCCAGTGATAATAATCCAGTGATAATAATCCAGTGATAATAATACAGTGATAATAATATAGTGATAATAATACAGTGATAATTATATGTGTGATAATAATACAGTGATAATTATATGTCTGATAATAATCCAGTGATAATAATCCAGTGATAATAATATGTCTGATAATAATACAGTGATAATAATGTGTGATAATAATCCAGTGATAATAATCCAGTGATAATAATACAGTGATAATAATATGTCTGATAATAATACAGTGATAATAATATGTCTGATAATAATACAGTGATAATAATACAGTGATAATAATATGTGTGATAATAATACAGTGATAATAATACAGTGATAATAATGTGTGATAATAATCCAGTGATAATAATCCAGTGATAATAATCCAGTGATAATATTACAACTTTATATCCGTCCGTTTTTTCGGCAGATTGTTTCCTTACATTCGTTATATTTTCTGCTCAGTGACTCATGATGAATAATACTCATTGTTTTATGTCTGCATCGCTCATCCTCTGTCCTGTCCAGTAGAAACAGGGTTAAAGTAAAAGACCCTCCTCTCCGGGTAGTGGTGGGGGATGTTTTTTGGTATATGTAGAGAATATTGTGTGAGCCGGTCCCCATCCAGCTAGACTGCACTGGACAGAAAAGCTGGACCTCACCCTGGTGGAGGACACTAATGTTATGGAGGAGCAGGACCTGACCCTGGTGGAGGACAGCAATGTTATGGAGTAGCAGGACCTAGCACTGGTGGAGACAGTAGATCCATAAGGGGAAGGATCTGACCCTGGTGGAGGACAGCAATGTTATGGAGTAGCAGGACCTGACCCTGGTGAAGGACACTAATGTTATAGAGTAGCAGGACCTGACCTTGGTGGAGGACACTAATGTTATGGAGTAGCAGGACCTGACCCTGGTGGAGGACAGCAATGTTATGGAGTAGCAGGACCTGACCCTGGTGGAGGACAGCAATGTTATTGTAAAGCAGGACCTGACATTGGTGGAGGGCAACAATGCTATAGAGGAGCAACACCTGACTTTGGTGGATGTGCAAAATTTTACACCGGAGCAGGACTTGACCTTGGTGGAGGAGAGAAATGTTCTAGAGGAGCAGGACCTGGCTTTGGTGGAAGACACTAATGTTATGTTATTGATCAGCAGGACCAAACCCGGGTGAAGGAAATCAATGTTATAGAGGGGCAGGACCAGACCCTGGGATAAAATATTATAGAGAAGCTGGAACTGACCCTGGTGGAGAACAGCAATGTTCTAAAGTATCCGCTTTTGACCTGAGCAATGTCATAAAGGAGCTGGACCTGACCCTGTTGGATTACACTAATGTTATAGAGCAGCAGGATCTGACCCTGGTGGAGGACAGCAATGTTATGGAGTAGCTGGACCTGACCCTGTTGGAGGACACTAATGTTATAGAGCAGCAGGACCTTACTTTGGTGGAGGACAACAATGTTATGGAGTAGCTGGACCTGACCCTGGTGGAGGACACTAATGTTATGGAGTAGCTGGACTTGACCCTGGTGGAGGACAGCAATGTTATGGAGTAGCAGGACCTGACCCTGGTGGAGGACACTAATGTTATAGAGCAGCAGGACCTTACTTTGGTGGAGGACAACAATGTTATGGAGTAGCTGGACCTGACCCTGGTGGAGGACACTAATGTTATGGAGTAGCTGGACTTGACCCTGGTGGAGGACAGCAATGTTATGGCGTAGCAGGACCTGACCCTGGTGGAGGACACTAATGTTATAGAGCAGCAGGACCTTACTTTGGTGGAGGACAACAATGTTATGGAGTAGCTGGACCTGACCCTGGTGGAGGACACTAATGTTATGGAGTAGCTGGACCTGACCCTGGTGGAGGACAGCAATGTTATGGAGTAGCAGGACCTAGCACTGGTGGAGGACACTAATGTTATAGAGCAGCAGGACCTGACCCTAGTGGAGGACACTAATGTTACAGAGTAGCACTTGACCCTGGTGGAGGACACTGATGTTACGGAGGAGCTGCACCTGACCCTGGTGGAGGACACTAATGTTATAGAGTAGCAGGACCTGACCCTGGTGGAGGACACTAATGCTACGGAGGAGCAGGACCTGACCCTTGTGGAGGACACTAATGTTACGGAGGAGCAGGACCTGACCCTGGTGGAGGACACTAATGTTACGGAGGAGCAGGACCTGATCCTGGTGGAGGACACTAATGTTATAGAGCAGCAGGACCTGACCCTGGTGGAGGACACTAATGTTACGGAGTAGCAGGACCTGACCCTGGTGGAGGGCACTAATGTTATGGAGTAGCAGGACCTGACCCTGGTGGAGGACACTAATGTTACGGCGTAGCAGGACCTGACCCTGGTGGAGGACACTAATGTTATAGAGTAGCAGGACCTGACCTTGGTGGAGGACAGCATTGTTATGGAGTAGCAGGACCTTACTTTGGTGGAGGACTGCAATGTTATAGAGTAGCAGTACCTGACCCTGGTGGAGGACACTAATGTTATAGAGCAGCAGGACCTGACCCTGGTGGAGGACACTAATGTTACGGAGTAGCAGGACCTGATCCTGGTGGAGGACACTAATGTTATAGAGCAGCAGGATCTGACCCTGGTGGAGGACACTAATGTTACGGAGTAGCAGGACCTGACCCTGGTGGAGGACAGCAATGTTATTAGGAATTAGCACCTGGACTTTTTCTTAATTGGAGTCTGACTTCTCCTTGGAGCACCTTAACTGTGGCCCCATATCAGAGACCACAAATAAAAAGGAAAATATCAAGAGCCAACCTGGCATCCTGTCACAGTGGACAGGAGGATTCAAGCCAAAATTCCGTATGACCATAAAATCCAGTGATTATGAGGTACCTACTCCCCTCTGTCTTCTTCAAGGCTCTGCCCCCAACACAGATCCAACATGAGATTTTTTTCCACGTGTATTACGGGTTACATGAGAAAGCCGTGACTTGAACCAGGAAACAGTGGTAGATACTAAGGGCTACAGGAACATTGATTAGGGCTGTAGTTTGTATCTAGGTCTACAATTACTTTCCCCATCATCATCACCATCATCATCAGCCTAGAGGTTATAGAAGACCTTCCAGCACTGAACTCTAAAAGGACTACTTCACCGAGGCATTGAAACTCCGCACAGCCAAGTCTCAGCACGCCACCTCCAGGATACTTGGCCGTAGGCTTCGTACTCCAACACTTCTAGGTTTTCAGCACTGCTTTTCAATACAACCGAACCCCAGCATTTTCCCCATGTTGTCTAGTAGACCCTCCACCCAGGACGACTAGGCCCTTAGCTTTGTCCTTCAACACAGCGGCCCCTTCTCCAAAACACAAACTTCCCAGCAGGAAAGCAGCTCACTGTTCAGAGTGGAACACAATCATTTTAGATGTGGATCCACATCTCGCCAAAAAACCCAACTAAAATGGTAACCCATCATTGTGCCAAACATTGACCTTCTAACCGGATCTCCCGCTGACAGACACGGTAACTCATCATTGTGCCGAACATTGACCTTCTAACCGGATCTCCCACTGACAGACACGGTAACTCATCATTGTGCCGAACATTGACCTTCTAACCGGATCTCCCACTGACAGACACGGTAACTCATCATTGTGCCGAACATTGACCTTCTAACCGGATCTCCCGCTGACAGACACGGTAACTCATCATTGTGCCAAACATTAACCTTCTAACCGGATCTCCCGCTGACAGACACGGTAACTCATCATTGTGCCAAATATTGATCTTCTAACCGGATCTCCCACTGACAGAGATTCTAGGATTGCACCCAATGAAATTCATTCTAATCCCATCTAATTCTCCACCAAAATCCCCTGCTACTGCTCTAGGACTGAATGATTTCCTGTGATCCCTCCTCCGCAGTCCCACTTCATCCTAAATCCCTTCACTGCCCTCTTATTACTCTGCCAGGCACCTATGCTTGAAAAGTAGCTCCACATCCAGAGTACCACTCCAACCAGGAACTTCACATTAACATAAAAAAAAACTAGTGCCAAGGGGTGCAGGGGTTGGACACACCATAGCCTAAGCTTATGGATCCCCTGGACATGGCACAAGACTCGACAAACCACCATGAACCCATTAGTTTTGGCATTGATCAGATCCTGAATAGCCCAGAGCAGACTGCAGGTTACCCATATACAAGGACTGAGGAGCAGGAGCATCCGGGAGCTGGTGCCTACTGTGCCATGTATAGTCCAGCCAGCTCTTCCTACAGCCTGAACATGAGGATGGATGTCAGCATGAATGTCAATGTCCGACCAGCGGGGGTGATAAGAGTGCCCGCTCACAGGCCTCTTCCGCAGGTGGCCCCCACACCAGGAGCCGCAACCCTCCCCACACTGGCAAGAATGACCGGATTCTCTGCACTCACCTTCCCATGGATGGAAAGCAGCAGAAGGATCCCAAAAGAAAGGATGACAGGTGAAGAGGACAACAGGGACGGAGATAAGGGGGAGGGCGATCATTAAGAGGGCAGGACAGGAAAAGTTAGAATGTCCATTCAAGAAAATGTTGTTGTATTGTCTCCTGGACTTGGGGGATTATAATCTTTATATATGAGTATATGTTCTGGGTGTTATTTCCTGGAGTTGGGGGGATTATATTGTCTAGATATATGTATATATTCTGGGTGTTATTTGCTGGAGTTGGGGGATTATATTCTCTATATATGAGTATTGTTCTGGGTGTTATTTGCTGGAGTTGGGGGATTATATTCTCTATATATGATTATATGTTCTGGGTGATAATTCCTGGAGTTGGGGGATTATATTCTATATATATGAGTATATGTTCTGGGTGATATTTCCTGGAGTTGGGGGATTATATTCTATATATATGAGTATATGTTCTGGGTGTTATTTCCTGGAGTTGGGGGATTATATTCTCTATATATGAGTATATGTTCTGGGTGTTATTTGCTGGAGTTGGGGGGATTATATAATCTATATATGAGTATATGTTCTGGATGTTATTTCCAGGAGTTGGGGGATTATATTCTCTATATATGAGTATATGTTCTGGGTGATTATTCCTGGAGTTGGGGGATTATATTCTCTATATATGAGTATATGTTCTGGGTGTTATTTCCAGGAGTTGGGGGATTATATTCTCTATATATGAGTATATGTTCTGGATGTTATTTCCTGGAGTTGGGGGATTATATTCTCTATATATGATTATATGTTCTGGGTGTTATTTCCTGGAGTTGGGGGATTATATTCTCTATATATGAGTATAAATTCTGGGTGTTATTTCCTGTAGTTGGGGGATTATATTCTTTATATATGAGTATATGTTCTGGGTGTTTTCTCCTGGAGTTGGGGGATTCTATTCTCTATATATGTGTATATGTTTTGTGTGTTATTTCCTGTAGTTGGGGGATTATATTCTTTATATATGAGTATATGTTCTAGGTGTTATTTCCTGGAGTTGGGGGGATTATATAATCTATATATGAGTAAGGGCGGGTTCACACATGGCGGAATTGCACTTAAATTCTGCTGCGGACACTCCGCAGCGTTAATCCGCATCGGAGCCGTTTCTACATTGACTTTCACTTTAATTTCGCAGTGTTCGTTTACACGATGCGTACAATTCCGCTGCGGAGCATAGGCTGCGGAGCGGAATTTGGTGTCCGCAGCATGCTCTGTCTGTTGCGGAGCAGTGGCGGACTCATGGCGGAATTTCTCCATTGACTTCAATGGAGATTCAAAGTTCCGCAATGAAGTCCGCAGCTGTCATGCACATGTCATGTGTGCTGCGGATGCGTCTTGCTTTTTTTACTTGACATTTCTTCATTCTGGCTGGACCTATGTATTTCTAGGTCTACAGCCAGACTGAGGAAGTCAATGGGGCTCCCGTAATGACGGGAGCGTTGCTAGGAGACGTCAGTAAATAGTCACTGTCCAGGGTGCTGAAAGAGTTAAGCGATCGGCAGTAACTGTTTCTGCACCCGGGACAGTGACTACCGATCTCAATATACATGTATCTGTAAAAAAAAATGAAGTTCATACTTACCGAGAACTCCCTGTTTCTGTCTCCAGTCCGGCCTCCCAGGATGACGTTTCAGTGTAAGTGACGGCTGCAGCCAATCACAGGCCAAGCACAGGCTGCAGCGGTCACATGGACTGGCGCGTCATCCAGGGAGGTCGGGCTGGATGCCGAAGGAGGGACGCGTCATAAAGACAACGGCCGGTAAGTATGAATTTCTTTTACTTTCACTAGGGAAAGTGCTGTCCCTTCTCTCTATCCTGCACTGATAGGGAGAAGGGAAGCACTTTTCCCGCAGTCCGCAGCAGCTAGTCCGCATCAATTTTCTGCACATTTTGTGCAGATCCGCAGCCGTAATCCGCAACCCGGATTAGGCGCGGCATTGATGCGGACAGTTGCGGAGGAATTCCGCCATGTGTGGTCATGCCCTTAATGTTCTGGGTGTTATTTCCTGGAGTTGGGGGATTATATTCTCTATATATGAGTATATGTTCTGGGTGTTATTTGCTGGAGTTGGGGGATTATATTCTCTATATATGAGTATATGTTCTGGATGTTATTTCCAGGAGTTGGGGGATTATATTCTCTATATATTTGTATATGTTCTGGGTGTTATTTCCTGGAGTTGGGGGATTATATTGTCTATATATGAGTATATGTTCTGGGTGCTATTTCCTGGAGTTTGGGGATTATATTGTCTAGATATATGTATATATTCTGGGTGTTATTTGCTGGAGTTGGGGGATTATATTCTCTATATATGAGTATATGTTCTGGGTATTATTTGCTGGAGTTGGGGGATTATATTGTCTATATATGAGTATATGTTCTGGGTGATATTTCCTGGAGTTGGGGGATTATATTCTCTATATATGAGTATATGTTCTGTGTGTTATTTCCAGGAGTTGGGGGATTATATTCTCTATATATGAGTATATGTTCTGGGTGTTATTTCCTGGAGTTGGGGGATTATATTCTCTATATATGAGTATATATTCTGGGTGTTATTTCCTGGAGTTGGGGGATTATATTCTCTATATATGAGTATATATTCTGGGTGATAATTCCTGGAGTTGGGGGATTATATTCTCTATATATGAGTATATATTCTGGGTGATAATTCCTGGAGTTGGGGGATTATATTCTCTATATATGAGTATATGTTCTGAGTGTTATTTCCTGGAGTTGGGGGATTATATTCTCTATATATGAGTATATGTTCTGGGTGCTATTTCCTGGAGTTTGGGGATTATATTCTCTATATATATGTATATGTTCTGGGTGTTATTTGCTGGAGTTGGGGGATTATATTGTCTATATATGATTATATGTTCTGGGTGATAATTCCTGTAGTTGGGGGATTATATTCTTTATACATGAGTATATGTTCTGGGTATTATTTCCTGGAGTTGGGGGGGGGATTATATTCTCTATATATGAGTATATGTTCTGGGTGTTATTTGCTGGAGTTGGGGGATTATATTCTCTATATATGAGTATATGTTCTGGATGTTATTTCCAGGAGTTGGGGGATTATATTCTCTATATATTTGTATATGTTCTGGGTGTTATTTCCTGGAGTTGGGGGATTATATTCTCTATATATGAGTATATGTTCTGGGTGTTATTTCCTGGAGTTGGGGGATTATGTTCTCTATATATTTGTATATGTTCTGGGTGTTATTTCCTGGAGTTGGGGGATTATGTTCTCCATATATGAGTATATGTTCTGGGTGTTATTTGCTGGAGTTGGGGGATTATATTCTCTATATATGAGTATATGTTCTGGATGTTATTTCCAGGAGTTGGGGGATTATAATCTCTATATATTTGTATATGTTCTGGGTGCTATTTCCTGGAGTTTGGGGATTATATTGTCTAGATATATGTATATATTCTGGGTGTTATTTGCTGGAGTTGGGGGATTATATTCTCTATATATGAGTATATGTTCTGGGTGTTATTTCCTGGAGTTTGGGGATTATATTCTTTATATATGAGTATATGTTCTGGGTGATATTTCCTAGAGTTGGGGGATTATATTCTCTATATATGAGTATATGTTCTGTGTGTTATTTCCAGGAGTTCGGGGATTATATTCTCTATATATGAGTACATGATCTGGGTGTTATTTCCTGGAGTTGGGGGATTATATTCTCTATATATGAGTATATGTTCTGGGTGTTATCTAGTGGAGTTGGGGGATTATATTCTTTATATATGAGTATATGTTCTGGATGTTATTTCCAGGAGTTGGGGGATTATATTCTCTATATATTTGTATATGTTCTGGGTGATATTTCCTGGAGTTGGGGGATTATATTCTCTATATATGAGTATATATTCTGGGTGTTATTTGCTGGAGTTGGGGGATTATATTCTCTATATATGAGTATATGTTCTGGGTATTATTTGCTGGAGTTGGGGGATTATATTGTCTATATATGAGTATATGTTCTGGGTGTTATTTGCTGGAGTTGGGGGATTATATTCTCTATATATGATTATATGTTCTGAGTGTTATTTCCTGGAGTTGGGGGATTATATTCTCTATATATGAGTATATGTTCTGGATGTTATTTCCTGGAATTGGAGGATTATGTTCTCTATATATGAGTATATGTTCTGGGTGATATTTCCTGGAGTTGGGGGATTATATTCTCTATATATGAGTATAAATTCTGGGTGTTATTTCCTGTAGTTGGGGGATTATATTCTTTATATATGAGTATATATTTTGGGTGTTATTTCCTGGAGTTGGGGGGATTATATTCTCTATATATGAGTAAATGTTCTGGGTGTTATTTGCTGGAGTTGGGGGATTATATTCTGTATATATGAGTATATGTTCTGGGTGTTATTTGCTGGAGTTGGGGGATTATATTCTTTATATATGAGTATATGTTCTGGGTGTTATTTGCTGGAGTTGGGGGATTATATTGTCTATATATGAGTATATGTTCTGGATGTTATTTCCTGGAGTTGGGGGATTATATTATCTATATATGATTATATGTTCTGGGTGTTATTTCCTGGAGTTGGGGGATTATATTCTCTATATATGAGTATATGTTCTGGGTGTTATTTCCTGGAGTTGGGGGATTATATTCTTTATATATGAGTAAATGTTCTGGGTGTTATCTACTGGAGTTGGGGGATTATATTCTCTATATATGAGTATATGTTCTGGATGTTATTTCCTGGAATTGGGGGATTATGTTCTCTATATATGAGTATATGTTCTGGGTGTTATTTCCTGGAGTTGGGGGATTATATTCTCTATATATGAGTATAAATTCTGGGTGTTATTTCCTGTAGTTGGGGGATTATATTCTATATATATGAGTATATGTTCTGGGTGTTATTTCCTGGAGTTGAGGGATTATATTCTCTATATATTTGTATATGTTCTGGGTGTTATTTCCTGGAGTTGGGTGATTATATTCTCTATATATGAGTATATGTTCTGGGTGTTATTTGCTGGAGTTGGGGGATTATATTCTGTATATATGAGTATATGTTCTGGGTGTTATTTGCTGGAGTTGGGGGATTATATTCTCTATATATGAGTATATGTTCTGGATGTTATTTCCTGGAGTTGGGGGATTATATTATCTATATATGATTATATGTTCTGGGTGTTATTTCCTGTAGTTGGGGGATTATATTCTATATGTATGAGTATATGTTCTGGGTGTTATTTCCTGGAGTTGGGGGGATTATATTCTCTATATATGAGTATATGTTCTGGGTGTTATTTCCTGGAGTTGAGGGATTATATTCTCTATATATTTGTATATGTTCTGGGTGTTATTTCCTGGAGTTGGGTGATTATATTCTCTATATATGAGTATATGTTCTGGGTGTTATTTCCTGGAGTTGGGGGATTATATTCTCTATATATGAGTATATGTTCTGGGTATTATTTCCTGGAGTTGGGGGGATTATATGTTCTGTGTGTTATTTCCTGGAGTTGGGGGATTATATTCTCTATATATTGAGTATATGTTCTGGATGTTATTTCCTGGAATTGGGGGATTATGTTCTCTATATATGAGTATATGTTCTGGGTGTTATTTCCTGGAGTTGGGGGATTATATTCTCTATATATGAGTATAAATTCTGGGTGTTATTTCCTGTAGTTGGGGGATTATATTCTATATATATGAGTATATGTTCTGGGTGTTATTTCCTGGAGTTGGGGGGATTATATTCTCTATATATGAGTATATGTTCTGGGTGTTATTTCCTGGAGTTGAGGGATTATATTCTCTATATATTTGTATATGTTCTGGGTGTTATTTCCTGGAGTTGGGTGATTATATTCTCTATATATGAGTATATGTTCTGGGTGTTATTTGCTGGAGTTGGGGGATTATATTCTGTATATATGAGTATATGTTCTGGGTGTTATTTGCTGGAGTTGGGGGATTATATTCTCTATATATGAGTATATGTTCTGGATGTTATTTCCTGGAGTTGGGGGATTATATTATCTATATATGATTATATGTTCTGGGTGTTATTTCCTGTAGTTGGGGGATTATATTCTATATGTATGAGTATATGTTCTGGGTGTTATTTCCTGGAGTTGGGGGGATTATATTCTCTATATATGAGTATATGTTCTGGGTGTTATTTCCTGGAGTTGAGGGATTATATTCTCTATATATTTGTATATGTTCTGGGTGTTATTTCCTGGAGTTGGGTGATTATATTCTCTATATATGAGTATATGTTCTGGGTGTTATTTCCTGGAGTTGGGGGATTATATTCTCTATATATGAGTATATGTTCTGGGTATTATTTCCTGTAGTTGGGGGGATTATATGTTCTGTGTGTTATTTCCTGGAGTTGGGGGATTATATTCTCTATATATGAGTATAAATTCTGGGTGTTATTTGCTGGAGTTGGGGGATTATGTTCTCCATATATGAGTATATGTTCTGGATGTTATTTCCTGGAATTGGGGGATTATGTTCTCTATATATGAGTATATGTTCTGGATGTTATTTCCTGGAGTTGGGGGATTATATTCTTTATATATGAGTATATGTTCTGGGTGTTATTTCCTGGAGTTGGGAGATTATATTGTCTATATATGAGTATATGTTCTGGATGTTATTTCCTGGAATTGGGGGATTATGTTCTCTATATATGAGTATATCTTCTGGGTGTTATTTCCTGGAGTTGGGGGATTATATTCTCTATATATGAGTATAAATTCTGGGTGTTATTTCCTGTAGTTGGGGGATTATATTCTCTATATATGAGTAAATGTTCTGGGTGTTATTTGCTGGAGTTGGGGGATTATATTCTCTATATATGAGTATATGTTCTGGATGTTATTTCCTGGAATTGGGGGATTATGTTCTCTATATATTTGTATATGTTCTGGGTGTTATTTCCTGGAGTTGGGGGATTATATTGTCTATATATGAGTATATGTTCTGGGTGTTATTTCCTGGAGTTGAGGGATTATATTCTCTATATATGAGTATATGTTCTGGGTATTATTTCCTGGAGTTGGGGGGATTATATTCTCTATATATGAGTATATGTTCTGGGTGCTATTTCCTGGAGTTTGGGGATTATATTGTCTAGATATATGTATATATTCTGGGTGTTATTTGCTGGAGTTGGGGGATTATATTCTCTATATATGAGTATATGTTCTGGGTGTTATTTGCTGGAGTTGGGGGATTATGTTGTCTATATATGAGTATATGTTCTGGGTGTTATTTGCTGGAGTTGGGGGATTATATTCTCTATATATGAGTAAATGTTCTGGGTGTTATTTGCTGGAGTTGGGGGATTATATTCTCTATATATGAGTATATGTTCTGGATGTTATTTCCTGGAATTGGGGGATTATGTTTTCTATATATTTGTATATGTTCTGGGTGATATTTCCTGGAGTTGGGGGATTATATTCTCTATATATGAGTATATATTCTGGGTGTTATTTGCTGGAGTTGGGGGATTATATTCTCTATATATGAGTATATGTTCTGGGTATTATTTGCTGGAGTTGGGGGATTATATTGTCTATATATGAGTATATGTTCTGGGTGTTATTTGCTGGAGTTGGGGGATTATATTCTCTATATATGATTATATGTTCTGAGTGTTATTTCCTGGAGTTGGGGGATTATATTCTCTATATATGAGTATATGTTCTGGATGTTATTTCCTGGAATTGGAGGATTATGTTCTCTATATATGAGTATATGTTCTGGGTGATATTTCCTGGAGTTGGGGGATTATATTCTCTATATATGAGTATAAATTCTGGGTGTTATTTCCTGTAGTTGGGGGATTATATTCTTTATATATGAGTATATATTTTGGGTGTTATTTCCTGGAGTTGGGGGGATTATATTCTCTATATATGAGTAAATGTTCTGGGTGTTATTTGCTGGAGTTGGGGGATTATATTCTGTATATATGAGTATATGTTCTGGGTGTTATTTGCTGGAGTTGGGGGATTATATTCTTTATATATGAGTATATGTTCTGGGTGTTATTTGCTGGAGTTGGGGGATTATATTGTCTATATATGAGTATATGTTCTGGATGTTATTTCCTGGAGTTGGGGGATTATATTATCTATATATGATTATATGTTCTGGGTGTTATTTCCTGGAGTTGGGGGATTATATTCTCTATATATGAGTATATGTTCTGGGTGTTATTTCCTGGAGTTGGGGGATTATATTCTTTATATATGAGTAAATGTTCTGGGTGTTATCTACTGGAGTTGGGGGATTATATTCTCTATATATGAGTATATGTTCTGGATGTTATTTCCTGGAATTGGGGGATTATGTTCTCTATATATGAGTATATGTTCTGGGTGTTATTTCCTGGAGTTGGGGGATTATATTCTCTATATATGAGTATAAATTCTGGGTGTTATTTCCTGTAGTTGGGGGATTATATTCTATATATATGAGTATATGTTCTGGGTGTTATTTCCTGGAGTTGGGGGGATTATATTCTCTATATATGAGTATATGTTCTGGGTGTTATTTCCTGGAGTTGAGGGATTATATTCTCTATATATTTGTATATGTTCTGGGTGTTATTTCCTGGAGTTGGGTGATTATATTCTCTATATATGAGTATATGTTCTGGGTGTTATTTGCTGGAGTTGGGGGATTATATTCTGTATATATGAGTATATGTTCTGGGTGTTATTTGCTGGAGTTGGGGGATTATATTCTCTATATATGAGTATATGTTCTGGATGTTATTTCCTGGAGTTGGGGGATTATATTATCTATATATGATTATATGTTCTGGGTGTTATTTCCTGTAGTTGGGGGATTATATTCTATATGTATGA
This sequence comes from Rhinoderma darwinii, assembly GCF_050947455.1. NCBI lineage: Eukaryota > Metazoa > Chordata > Amphibia > Anura > Rhinodermatidae > Rhinoderma > Rhinoderma darwinii. The sequence continues at coordinate 217,861 of NW_027463817.1, forward strand.
GTATATGTTCTGGGTGTTATTTCCTGGAGTTGGGGGGATTATATTCTCTATATATGAGTATATGTTCTGGGTGTTATTTCCTGGAGTTGAGGGATTATATTCTCTATATATTTGTATATGTTCTGGGTGTTATTTCCTGGAGTTGGGTGATTATATTCTCTATATATGAGTATATGTTCTGGGTGTTATTTCCTGGAGTTGGGGGATTATATTCTCTATATATGAGTATATGTTCTGGGTATTATTTCCTGGAGTTGGGGGGATTATATGTTCTGTGTGTTATTTCCTGGAGTTGGGGGATTATATTCTCTATATATGAGTATATGTTCTGGATGTTATTTCCTGGAATTGGGGGATTATGTTCTCTATATATGAGTATATGTTCTGGGTGTTATTTCCTGGAGTTGGGGGATTATATTCTCTATATATGAGTATAAATTCTGGGTGTTATTTCCTGTAGTTGGGGGATTATATTCTATATATATGAGTATATGTTCTGGGTGTTATTTCCTGGAGTTGGGGGGATTATATTCTCTATATATGAGTATATGTTCTGGGTGTTATTTCCTGGAGTTGAGGGATTATATTCTCTATATATTTGTATATGTTCTGGGTGTTATTTCCTGGAGTTGGGTGATTATATTCTCTATATATGAGTATATGTTCTGGGTGTTATTTGCTGGAGTTGGGGGATTATATTCTGTATATATGAGTATATGTTCTGGGTGTTATTTGCTGGAGTTGGGGGATTATATTCTCTATATATGAGTATATGTTCTGGATGTTATTTCCTGGAGTTGGGGGATTATATTATCTATATATGATTATATGTTCTGGGTGTTATTTCCTGTAGTTGGGGGATTATATTCTATATGTATGAGTATATGTTCTGGGTGTTATTTCCTGGAGT